>NC_074666.1:16388656-16401156 GCF_029448725.1 Salvelinus fontinalis | reverse complement strand
GTGTGTAAGTGTGTTGTGTGGTGTGTGTGAGTGTGTTGTGTGTCAGTGTGTTGTGTGTTTGAGTGTGTTGTGTGTGTTGTGTGTGTGTTGAGTAGGTTGTGTGTGTGGTGTGTGTGTTGTATGTGTTGAGTAGGTTGTGTGTGTTGTGTGTTTGTGGTGTGTGTTGTGTGTGTTGAGTAGGTTGTGTGTGTGGTGTGTGTGTGTTGTATGTGTTGAGTAGGTTGTGTGTGTTGTGTGTGTTGAGTAGGTTGTGTGTGTGTAATACTGAAAGGTTTACTTTATGTCATGTGATAGCGATACAAAAGGCTGTGAGTTTGAGGCTACAATGTGGACAAGGATTCATCTGCGAGGCGATAAACAAAAAAAGAACGTTTGTTGACTTTAGAAGCCGGAAGTAGACAGGCACCCGTTATTGGTGTCTGTGTGTGTGTCTGTGTGTGTGTCCGTGTCCGCTCTCATCCAGCTACACACACCACACACATTGTCTACAATTAGCATATTACCCAGCACATTGAATTTCTCCCGAGGCAAACATCTTTTTCCCCATTTTGTAACATCTGACTGGGTAGCAGGTGTTTTCTGAACTGTGTTGGTTCTGATTTGGGAGGAGAAAACTACTATTTGATTGTAACGACCGTCAACAGAGTACCGAGGGTGCACTACAACAACTTGACACAATAACACTGCTCTGTCCTCTGCCCCTTCGTCAGTCTGCTGGTCAACAGTGGAATACACATATCTACACACAGTAGGGGGAGATGACTGAGAACTATAACATTAAACACACTATAGTCCAAGAGACCCTGCTCACCTGCTCATCCTGCTCACCTGATCACCTGCTCAGCTGTTCACCTGCTCACCTGCTTGTCCTATTCACCTGCTCACCTGTTCACCTGTTCACCTGCTCACCTGTTCACCTGCTCACCTGTTCAGCTGCTCACCTGTTCACCTGCTCACCTGCTTGTCCTATTCACCTGCTCACCTGTTCACCTGTTCACCTGTTCACCTGCTCACCTGTTCACCTGCTCACCTGTTCACCTGCTCAGCTCCTCACCTGTTCACCTGCTCACCTGCTCAGCTCCTCACCTGCTCAGCTGCTCACCTGCTCAGCTCCTCACCTGCTCAGCTGCTCACCTGCTCAGCTCCTCACCTGCTCAACTGCTCATCCTGCTCACCTGCTGTGTAGTCGACCACCTTTACCTGAGACTTCCTGATACATGGATTTACTACTGTAGATATGTGGTAGTGGTGGAGTAGGGGCCTGGGGACACACAGTGTGTTGTAGATATGTGGTAGTGGTGGAGTAGGGGCCTGGGGACACACAGTGTGTTGTAGATATGTGGTAGTGGTGGAGTAGGGGCCTGAGGACACACAGTGTGTTGTAGATATGTGGTAGTGGTGGAGTAGGGGCCTGGGGACACACAGTGTGTTGTAGATATGTGGTAGTGGTGGAGTAGGGGCCTGGGGACACACAGTGTGTTGTAGATATGTGGTAGTGGTGGAGTAGGGGCCTGGGGACACACAGTGTGTTGTAGATATGTGGTAGTGGTGGAGTAGGGGCCTGGGGACACACAGTGTGTTGTAGATATGTGGTAGTGGTGGAGTAGGGGCCTGAGGACACACAGTGTGTTGTATATATGTGGTAGTGGTGGAGTAGGGGCCTGGGGACACACAGTGTGTTGTAGATATGTGGTAGTGGTGGAGTAGGGGCCTGGGGACACACAGTGTGTTGTAGATATGTGGTAGTGGTGGAGTAGGGGCCTGAGGACACACAGTGTGTTGTAGATATGTGGTAGTGGTGGAGTAGGGGCCTGAGGACACACAGTGTGTTGTAGATATGTGGAAGTGGTGGAGTAGGGGCCTGGGGACACACAGTGTGTTGTAGATATGTGGTAGTGGTGGAGTAGGGGCCTGAGGACACACAGTGTGTTGTAGATATGTGGTAGTGGTGGAGTAGGGGCCTGGGGACACACAGTGTGTTGTAGATATGTGGTAGTGGTGGAGTAGGGGTCTGGGGACACACAGTGTGTTGTAGATATGTGGTAGTGGTGGAGTAGGGGCCTGGGGACACACAGTGTGTTGTAGATATGTGGTAGTGGTGGAGTAGGGGCCTAAGGACACAGTGTGTTGTAGATGTGTGGAAGTGGTGGAGTAGGGGCCTGGGGACACACAGTGTGTTGTAGATATGTGGAAGTGGTGGAGTAGGGGCCTGGGGACACAGTGTGTTGTAGATATGTGGTAGTAGTGGAGTAGGGGCCTGAGGACACACAGTGTGTTGTAGATATGTGGTAGTGGTGGAGTAGGGGCCTGAGGTCCCACAGTGTGTTGTAGATATGTGGTAGTGGTGGAGTAGGGGCCTGAGGGCTCACAGTGTGTTGTAGATATGTGGTAGTGGTGGAGTAGGGGCCTGAGGTCCCACAGTGTGTTGTAGATATGTGGTAGTGGTGGAGTAGGGACCTGAGGGCTCACAGTGTGTTGTAGATATGTGGTAGTGGTGGAGTAGGGGCCTGAGGACACACAGTGTGTTGTAGATATGTGGTAGTGGTGGAGTAGGGGCCTGAGGGCTCACAGTGTGTTGTAGATATGTGGCAGTGGTGGAGTAGGGGCCTAAGGACACACAGTGTGTTGTAGATATGTGAATGTATTGTAATGTTTTACAATGCAGCGATCGATTGAAGAGCATGCATTTAGTTTTACTTGCATTTAAGAGCAGTTGGAGGCCACGGAAGGAGAGTAATATGGCATTGAAGCTCGTCTGGAGGGTTGTTAACACAGTGTCCAAAGAAGGGCCAGAAGTATATAGAATGGTGTCGTCTGCGTAGAGGTGGATCAGAGAATCACCAGCAGCAAGAGCGACATCATTGATGTATACAGAGAAGAGAGTCGGCCCGAGAATTGAACCCTGTGGCACCCCCATAGAGACTGCCAGAGGTCCGGACAACAGGCCCTCCGATTTGACACACTGAACTCTATCAGAGAAGTAGTTGGTGAACCAGGCAAGGCAGTCATTTGAGAAACCAAGGCTGTTGAGTCTGCCGATAAGAATGTGGTGATTGACAGAGTCAAAAGCCTTGGCCAGGTCGATGAAGACGGCTGCACAGTAGTGTCTTTTGTCGATGGCGGTTATGATATCGTTTAGGACCTTGAGCGTGGCTAAGGTGCACCCACGACCAGCTCTGAAACCAGATTGCATAGCGGAGAAGGTATGGTGGGATTTGAAATGGTCGGTGATCTGTTTGTTAACTTGGCTTTCAAAGACTTTAGAAAGGCAGGGTAGGATAGATATAGGTCTGTAGCAGTTTGAGTCTAAGTGTGTCCCCCTTTGAAGAGGGGGATGATTGCGGCAGCTTTCCAATCTTTGGGGATCTCAGATGATATGAAAGAGAGGTTGAACAGGCTAGAAATAGGGGTTGCAACAATGGTGGCGGATAGTTTTAGAAAGAGAGGGTTCACCTATTGTTCACGATGCATGTGACACATATTTGATTTGATTTGATTAGGTTAGTGAGGGGGTCGAAATGGCCTACAGGTCATTTCTTACAGGTCACCATTCGTTGACAATCTGATAAATCTTTCTATCAGGAATCAGTGAGCCAACCACCTTATTTCCCCAGTCAGGTGTCAAGGGACCTGGGGAAACCGAGAGGAGAGGAGGAGAGGAGAAGAGAGGAGAGGAGAAGAAGAGAGGAGGAGAGGAGAGGAAGAGATGAGTGGAGAAGAGAGGAGAGGAGAAGAGAGGAGGAGAGAAGAAGAGAGGAGGAGAGGAGAGGAAGAGATGAGTGGAGAAGAGAGGAGAGGAAGAGAAGAGATCTCTCCTATCTTTCTCCTCTGACCATCCTCCTCTCCTCTGGCCATCCTCCTTTCCTCTGGCCATCCTCCTCTCCTCTGGCCATCCTCCTCTCCTCTGGCCATCCTCCTCTCCTCTGGCCATTCTCCTCTCTTCTGAACATCCTCCTCTCTTCTGAACATCCTCCTCTCCTCTGGCCATCCTCCTCTCCTCTGGCCATCCTCCTCTCCTCTGAACATCCTCCTCTCCTCTGGCCATCCTCCTCTCCTCTGGCCATCCTCCTCTCCTCTGGCCATCCTCCTCTCCTCTGACCATCCTCCTCTCCTCTGACCTTCCTCCTCTCCTCTGGCCATCCTCCTCTCCTCTGAACATCCTCCTCTCCTCTGACCATCCTCCTCTCCTCTGGCCATCCTCCTCTCCTCTGAACATCCTCCTCTCCTCTGACCATCCTCCTCTCCTCTGGCCATCCTCCTCTCCTCTGACCAGCCTCCTCTCCTCTGGCCATCCTCCTCTCCTCTGACCATCCTCCTCTCCTCTGGCCATCCTCCTCTCCTCTGGCCATCCTCCTCTCCTCTGGCCATCCTCCTCTCCTCTGAACATCCTCCTCTCCTCTGGCCATCCTCCTCTCCTCTGGCCATCCTCCTCTCCTCTGAACATCCTCCTCTCCTCTGAACATCCTCCTCTCCTCTGGCCATCCTCCTCTCCTCTGACCATCCTCCTCTCCTCTGACCATCCTCCTCTCCTCTGGCCATCCTCCTCTCCTCTGAACATCCTCCTCTCCTCTGACCATCCTCCTCTCCTCTGGCCATCCTCCTCTCCTCTGAACATCCTCCTCTCCTCTGACCATCCTCCTCTCCTCTGGCCATCCTCCTCTCCTCTGACCATCCTCCTCTCCTCTGGCCATCCTCCTCTCCTCTGGCCATCCTCCTCTCCTCTGGCCATCCTCCTCTCCTCTGACCATCCTCCTCTCCTCTGACCATCCTCCTCTCCTCTGGCCATCCTCCTCTCCTCTGGCCATCCTCCTCTCCTCTGGCCATCCTCCTCTCCTCTGGCCATCCTCCTCTCCTCTGGCCATCCTCCTCTCCTCTGGCCATCCTCCTCTCATCTGGCCATCCTCCTCTCCTCTGAACATCCTCCTCTCCTCTGGCCATCCTCCTCTCCTCTGGCCATCCTCCTCTCCTCTGAACATCCTCCTCTCCTCTGACCATCCTCCTCTCCTCTGGCCATCCTCCTCTCCTCTGAACATCCTCCTCTCCTTTGACCATCCTCCTCTCCTCTGGCCATCCTCCTCTCCTCTGGCCATCCTCCTCTCCTCTGGCCATCCTCCTCTCCTCTGACCATCCTCCTCTCCTCTGGCCGTCCTCCTCTCCTCTGGCCATCCTCCTCTCCTCTGGCCATCCTCCTCTCCTCTGACTATCCTCCTCTCCTCTGGCCATCCTCCTCTCCTCTGGCCATCCTCCTCTCCTCTGGCCATCCTCCTCTCCTCTGACTATCCTCCTCTCCTCTAGCCATCCTCCTCTCCGCTGGCCATCCTCCTCTCCTCTGGCCATCCTCCTCTCCTCTGACCATCCTCCTCTCCTCTGGCCATCCTCCTCTCCTCTGGCCATCCTCCTCTCCTCTGACCATCCTCCTCTCCTCTGGCCATCCTCCTCTCCTCTGGCCATCCTCCTCTCCTCTGGCCATCCTTCTCTCCTCTGACCACCCTGTTCTCCTCTCTTTCAACTCTCCTGACTTTTTCTCTCCATCAGGACTACTACACCACAGGAGAATGATTTCCTGTATACCCACTAACAACTGGTCAGATCTGCTGCGACCGGTGAGGACCCTCAAATCCAAAATGGCCGTTCACAGGAGAGCTATAAGGGCCAGTTACAGTTAATCAAATTCCTCTCACACCCAGCCCTGGTCAGTGGTCACTACAGATCCAAGATGGTGGCCTGTAGTAGAGCCGTATAAGGGCCAGTTACAGTTAATCAATCCCCTCTCACACCCAGCCCTGGTCAGTGGTCACTACAGATCCAAGATGGTGGCCTGTAGTAAAGCCGTATAGGGGCCAGTTACAGTTAATCAATCCCCTCTCACACCCAGCCCTGGTCAGTGGTCACTACAGATCCAAGATGGTGGCCTGTAGTAAAGCCGTATAGGGGCCAGTTACAGTTAATCAATCTCCTCTTCCTCCCAGCCCTGGTCAGTGGTCACTACACCAAGAGCCGGGGCAGGAGGAGGAGAGGTTCTTGCTTGGCCATTCACAGCTCATCATCAGTTACATTTATCTGGGCACTCATATCTCATCTCGAGCCCCAATCAAGATGGGGCCTTATTTTAGCTGCCTCAGCTTCAACCCGCTCTGCTCTGAGCCCCGTTCCTGTATCAGTTGATCAGCCCACTGCGCTGGCTAAGCTGCCGACTGGCCGATCCATAATAATCATCACACCGTCATTGCCATGGGATTGGGACGGAGGGCTGGGAGTTGACTGGCTGGTTTGGCTTGGCTGGGACGGATCTCTATAGTTTGGTCGAGTAAGACAGACCTCTTTCCCACCTACCTCCCTGCCACTGTGTTCCAAATGGGACCCTATTCCCTATTTAGTGCACTACTTTAGACCAGAGCTCTATGGAACCCTATTCCCTATATATAGTGCACTACTTTAGACCAGAGCCCTATAGAACCCTATTCCCTATACAGTGCACTACTTAAAGGGGCAGTATAGTTAAAAACGTGATTTCCAGTCAGTGTGATCAGAGAGGAGACAGAGGAATGTCTCCAGACATCCCACTGCTAGTAACACATTTATTACCAGTCTAATATAATATAACTATAATTAATCAAACATAACACTACGAACAGGAATTAAAATGACACCCACCGCTAGTACAATAATGATTTATCGAAATGATTAAAATTGTGGGGATATAGTGACATTGTATGATATAAAACAATTTCTCCACCATATTATACACACAGTTAAATTATATTCGCAAGACAACTTTTCTAAAATATTATTCACCCCCCCCCAATTTGGGGGGAGTCAGCTCTAAAGTGATTACTTTGGGTGAAAAGCTGCAGGGCAGTGTGATTGAAATTCAGTCAATTCATGCGGACAGGAGAACGGGAGGCTTGAAACAGACACCGACTTAGAGAGCCTAAATAACAGAAACGATCATCGAAAACGTACAGTATCAGCAAGCCAGATGTTAATTTATTCCCGTATGATCTGAGCCAAAAACAAAGAGACAGAGTGAGCAGAAGGTAGGGGAACGCCCGGCAAAGGGGGAGAAGAGATCCACCTTAAAGATGTCCAGGATAAGTCAGAGGTGGGAACCGTGTCAATTAGATAGGAGATAGCAGCCTGGTAGCTTTGCCTGAGCAGAGAGAGAGAGAAATGGCAGCCTGGTAGCCTTGCCTGAGCAGAGAGAGAGAGATGGCAGCCTGGTAGCCTTGCCTGAGCAGAGAGAGAGAGATGGCAGCCTGGTAGCCTTGCCTGAGCAGAGAGAGAGAGATGGCAGCCTGGTAGCCTTGCCTGAGCAGAGAGAGATGGCAGCCTGGTAGCCTTGCCTGAGCAGAGAGAGATGGCAGCCTGGCAGCCTTGCCTGAGCAGAGAGAGATGGCAGCCTGGCAGCCTTGCCTGAGCAGAGAGAGAGAGAGATGGCAGCCTGGTAGCCTTGCCTGAGCAGAGAGAGATGGCAGCCTGGCAGCCTTGCCTGAGCAGAGAGAGAGAGATGGCAGCCTGGTAGCCTTGCCTTAGCAGAGAGAGAGAGATGGCAGCCTGGTAGCCTTGCCTGAGCAGAGAGAGAGAGAGATGGCAGCCTGGTAGCCTTGCCTGAGCAGAGAGAGAGAGAGATGGCAGCCTGGTAGCCTTGCCTGAGCAGAGAGAGAGAGAGATGGCAGCCTGGTAGCCTTGCCTGAGCAGAGAGAGAGAGAGATGGCAGCCTGGTAGCCTTGCCTGAGCAGAGAGAGAGAGATGGCAGCCTGGTAGCCTTGCCTGAGCAGAGAGAGATGGCCGCCTGGTAGCCTTGCCTGAGCAGAGAGAGATGGCAGCCTGGTAGCCTTGCCTGAGCAGAGAGAGATGGCAGCCTGGTAGCCTTGCCTGAGCAGAGAGAGAGAGATGGCAGCCTGGTAGCTTTGCCTGAGCAGAGAGAGAGAGATGGCAGCCTGGTAGCCTTGCCTGAGCAGAGAGAGAGAGAGATGGCAGCCTGGTATTCTTGCCTGAGCAGAGAGAGAGAGATGGCAGCCTGGTAGCCTTGCCTGAGCAGAGAGAGATGGCCGCCTGGTAGCCTTGCCTGAGCAGAGAGAGATGGCAGCCTGGTAGCCTTGCCTGAGCAGAGAGAGATGGCAGCCTGGTAGCCTTGCCTGAGCAGAGAGAGAGAGATGGCAGCCTGGTAGCTTTGCCTGAGCAGAGAGAGAGAGATGGCACCCTGGTAGCCTTGCCTGAGCAGAGAGAGAGAGATGGCAGCCTGGTAGCTTTGCCTGAGCAGAGAGAGAGAGATGGTAGCCTTGCCTGAGCAGAGAGAGAGAGATGGCAGCCTGGTAGCCTTGCCTGAGCAGAGAGAGATGGCAGCCTGGTAGCCTTGCCTGAGCAGAGAGAGAGAAATGGCAGCGTGGTAGCCTTGCCTGAGCAGAGAGAGAGAGATGGCAGCCTGGTAGCCTTGCCTGAGCAGAGAGAGAGAAATGGAAGCCTGGTAGCCTTGCCTGAGCAGAGAGAGAGATGGCATCCTGGTAGCCTTGCCTGAGCAGAGAGAGATGGCTGCCTGGTAGCCTTGCCTGAGCAGAGAGAGATGGCAGCCTGGTAGCCTTGCCTGAGCAGAGAGAGATGGCCGCCTGGTAGCCTTGCCTGAGCAGAGAGAGAGAGAGATTGCAGCCTGGTAGCCTTGCCTGAGCAGAGAGAGAGAGAGATGGCAGCCTGGTAGCCTTGCCTGAGCAGAGAGAGAGAGATGGCAGCCTGGTAGCCTTGCCTGAGCAGAGAGAGAGAGATGGCAGCCTGGTAGCCTTGCCTGAGCAGAGAGAGATGGCAGCCTGGTAGCCTTGCCTGAGCAGAGAGAGATGGCAGCCTGGTAGCCTTGCCTGAGCAGAGAGAGAGAGATGGCAGCCTGGTAGCTTTGCCTGAGCAGAGAGAGAGAGATGGCACCCTGGTAGCCTTGCCTGAGCAGAGAGAGAGAGATGGCAGCCTGGTAGCTTTGCCTGAGCAGAGAGAGAGAGATGGTAGCCTTGCCTGAGTAGAGAGAGAGAGATGGCAGCCTGGTAGCCTTGCCTGAGCAGAGAGAGATGGCAGCCTGGTAGCCTTGCCTGAGCAGAGAGAGAGAAATGGCAGCGTGGTAGCCTTGCCTGAGCAGAGAGAGAGAGATGGCAGCCTGGTAGCCTTGCCTGAGCAGAGAGAGAGAAATGGCAGCCTGGTATCCTTGCCTGAGCAGAGAGAGAGAGATGGCAGCCTGGTAGCCTTGCCTGAGCAGAGAGAGAGAAATGGCAGCCTGGTATCCTTGCCTGAGCAGAGAGAGAGAGAGATGGCAGCCTGGTAGCCTTGCCTTAGCAGAGAGAGAGAAATGGCAGCCTGGTAGCCTTGCCTGAGCAGAGAGAGAGAGATGGTAGCCTTGCCTGAGCAGAGAGAGATGGCAGCCTGGTATCCGTGCCTGAGCAAAGATAGATGGCAGCCTATTAGCCTTGCCTGAGCAGAGAGAGATGGCAGCCTGGTATCCGTGCCTGAGCAGAGATAGATGGCAGCCTATTAGCCTTGCCTGAGCAGAGAGAGAGAGATGGTAGCCTTGCCTGAGCAGAGATAGATGGCAGCCTGGTAGCCTTGCCTGAGCAGAGAGAGAGAGAGATGGCAGCCTGGTAGCCTTGCCTGAGCAGAGAGAGAGAGATGGCAGCCTGGTAGCCTTGCCTGAGCAGAGAGAGATGGCAACCTAGCCTGGTAGCCTTGCCTGAGCAGGCTGCTTTTCCTTCCCTCTGCTGTCCAACTCATCCCAAACCATCTCAATTGGGTTGAGGTTGGGTGATTTCGGAGGCCAGGTCATCTGATGCAGCACTCCATCACTCTCCTTCTTGGTCAAATAGCCCTTAAACAGCCTGGAGGTGTGTGTTGGGTCATTGTCCTGTTGAAAAACAAATGATAGTCCCACTAAGCGCAAACCAGATGGGATGGCGTATCGCTGCAGAATTCTGTGGTAGCCATGCTGGTTAAGTGTGCCTTGAATTCTAAATAAATCACAGACAGTGTCACCAGCAAAGCACCCCCACACCATTACACCTCCTCCTCCATGCTTCACGGTGGGAACCACACATGCTGAGATCATCCGTTCACCTACTTTGCATCTCACAAAGACACAGCGGGTTTCAACCAAAATTCTCAAATTTGGACTAATTTCCACCAGTCTAATGTTCATTGCTCGTGTTTCTTGGCCCAAGCAAGTCTCTTCTTCTTATTGGTGTCCTTTAGTAGTGGTTTCTTTGCAGCAATTCGGCCATGAAGGACTGATTCTTGCAGTCTCCTCTAAACAGTTGATGTTGAGATGTGTCTGTTATTTGAACTCTGTGAAACATTTATTTGTGCTGCAATCTGAGGCTGGTAACTCTAATGAACGTATCCTCTGCAGCAGAGGTAATTCTGGGTCTTCCTTTCCTGTGGCGGTCAGGAAGTTAAAGCTTGGTCGCAACTGGGTTTTTTATGGCGGTTTTGGAGCAGTGGCTTCTTCCTTGCTGAGCGGTCTTTCAGGTTATGTCGATATAGGATTTGGATTTGTTTTACTGTGGATATAGACACCTTTGTACCTGTTTCCTCCAGCATCTTCACAAGGTCCTTTGCTGTTGTTCTGGGATTGATTTGCACTTTTCGCACCAAAGTGAGTTCATCTCTAGGAGACAGAATGCGTCTCCTCCGTGTTTATACTTGGGTACTATTGTTTGTACAGATGAATCTTCAAGCGTTTGGAAATTGCTCCCAGACTTTTGGAGGTCTACAATTTCTTTTCTGAGGTCTTGGCTGATTTCTTTTGATTTTCCCATGATGTCAAGCAAAGAGGCACTGAGTTTGAATGTAGATCTTGAAATACATTCACAGGTATACCTCCAATTGACTCAAATTATATCAATTAGCCTATCAGAAGCTTCTAAAGCCATGCCTTAATTTCTGTAATTTTCCAAGCTGTTTAAAAGGCACAGTCAACTTAGTGTATGTAAACTTCTGAGTCACTGGAATTGTGATACACTGAATTAGAAGTGAAATAATCTGTCTGTAGACAATTGTTGGAGAAATGTATTGTGTCATGCACAAAGTAGATGTCCTAACTGACTTGCCAAAACTACAGTTTGTAAACAAGACATTTGTGGAGTGGTTGAAAAACCACTCCACAAAAATGACTCCAACCTAAGTGTATGTAAACTTCCGACTTCAACTGTAGGTCCTGGATGGCAGTAAGCTTGGCCCCAGTGATGTACTGGGCCGTACGCACTACCGTCTGTAGCGCCTTATGGTCAGATGCCGAGCAGTTGCCATGCCAGGCGGTGATGCAACCGGTCAGGATGCTCTCGATGGTGCAGCTGTAGAACTGTTTGAGGATCTGGGGACCCATGCCAAATCTTTTCAGTCTCCTGAGGGGGAAAAGGCATTGTCGTGCCCTCTTCACGACTTTCTTGGTGTGCTTGGACCATGATAGTTTGTTGGTGATGTGGAATTTGAAACTCTCGACCCGCTTCATTACAGCAATGTAATGTGAATGGGGGTGTGTTCGGTCCTCCTTTTCCACGATCATCTCCTTTGTCTTGCTCACGTTGAGGAAGAGGTTGTTGTCCTGGCACCACACTGCCAGTTCTCTGACCTCCTCCCTATAGGCTGTCTCATCATTGTCGGTGATCAGGTCTCCAACTGTTGTGTCGTCAGCAAAACGTAATGATGGTGTTGGAGTCTTGCTTGGCCACGCAGTCATGGGTGAACAGGAAGTACAGGAGGGGACTAAGCATGCACCCCTGAGGGGCCCCCGTGTTGAGGATCAGCGTTGCAGGTGTGTTGTTGCCTACCCTCACTACCAGGGGGCGGCCCGTCAGGAAGTCCAGGATCCAGTTGCAGAGGGAGGTGTTTAGGTGTTTAGTCCCAGGGTCCTTAACTTAGTGATGAGCTTTGTGGGCACTACGGTGTTGAACGCTGAAGCTGTAGTCAATAAACAGCATTATTGCATAGTTGTTCCTTTTATCCAGGTGGGAAAGGGCAGTGTGGAGTGCGATTGAGATGGCATCATCTGTGGATCTGTTGGGGCGGTATGCGAATTGGAGTGGGTCTAGGATTTCCGGGATGATGGTGTTGATGTGAGCCATGACCAGCCTTTCAAAGCACTTCATGGCTACTGACGTGAAGTCATTTAGGCAGGTTACCTTCGCTTCCTTGGGCACAGGGACTACGGTGGTCTGCTTGGAACATGTAGGTATTACAGACTTAGTCAGGCACAGGTTGAAAATGTCAGTGAAGACACTTGCCAGTTGGTCCACGCGTGCTCTAAGTACACATCCTGGTAATCTGTCTGGCCCTGCGGCCTTGTGAATGTTGACCTGTTTAACTTCACTAGGGTAGGGGGCAGCATTGGGAATTTTGGATGAAAAGCGTGCCCAAATTAAACTGCCTGCTACTCAGCCATAGAAGCTAGAATATGCATATCATTAGTATATTTGGATAGAAAACACTCTGACGTTTCTAAAACTGTTTGAATGATGTCTGTGAGTATAACAGAA
>NC_074666.1:16296156-16383656 GCF_029448725.1 Salvelinus fontinalis | reverse complement strand
TTTGCTTCCATTTAAAGAGACGTTTTTCAACAGAATCGGCAGAATGAATGCACCCCTGATCACGTATTAACACAGTTCACTTTCATAGCAGCCACATTGCATTCATAATTGTCAAGGGTGTGTACGGGAGGCGACGTCAGGTGCAGGAGAGCAGAGTCTAGTGAACAGGCACACTTTAATTCACACATAAGAACAATAACGTGACAAAAACACGGAACAAAAGTAAAGCGCCCGACAATAATACACATAACAAACAAACAATTACACACAAAGATATGGAGGGGAATAGAGGACTAAATACATGCAGTGATTATGGAATGAAAACCAGGTGTGTAATGGAACAAGACAAAACCAATGGATATATGAGAAATGGAGCGGCGATGGCTAGAAAGCCGGTGACGTCGATCGCCGAACGCCGCTCGAAAACAAGGAGAGGAGCCGACTTCGGTGGAAGTCGTGACAATAATCTATGCGTTCTCCTCTCACCTCGTCCCTTCATTTGTGGACTTCAATGAACAACACATCATCTGTATGTGACCAGGCGAAAAAAACTTTCCAAGCCAAACCATATCATCACTGCTGCACGCAGCCTACGTCGTTGTCACAATATAGCACAATATAGCTAATAGATATAGCTAATAGAAATAACGTGTTAGTAAACCCGCTACAATCATACAGTAATGTTACAGTGTTTAGTCAGTAAGCAGTTACACCGGCAGACCCAGTGGCAATAAATTAGTAAAACCAAAAGCTTACCTTGACTTGGAAGAGTGCCAGTGTTGTGTTGGATAGTCATAGCCAGCTAGCTAACATAGCAACCCTCTGTTTGACCCGGCTGTTTGGGTAACTAAACTAGCCAGCTGTATTTGCTAGCTAAGTAAGTGAAACTGGGGGAAAAAATGATAAAATCTCTCTCTCTTGCTTCTCCTTCATTTTTTGAAGGAATTAATTTGTTGAAAACTGTTCAACTATTGTCTTTCTCTCTCTCTCTGAGTCAACTACTCACCACATTTTATACACTGCAGTGCTAGCTAGCTGTAGCTTTCAGTATTACATTCATTCTCTGATTGGGTGGACAACATGTCAGTTCATGCTGCAAGAGCTCTGATAGGTTGGAGGACGCCCTCCGGAAGTTGTAATAATTACTGTGTAAGTCTATGGAAGGGGGTGAGAACCATGAACCTCCAAGGTTTTGTACTGAAGTCAATGTACCCAGAGGAGGACGGAAGCTAGCTGTCCTCCAGCTACACCATGGTGCCACCCTACGGAGTGATGTTGAGGATACTGCAAAACAGTGTGTTTTAATACATTATTTGGTGACGTGAATATATTTAGTCCAGAATAATCTAAAAAGAATGATTTTTTCAATGTTACACAATTAAAAAAATATATATATGAAATTCACTGAGGAGGATGGTCCTCCCCTTCCTCCTCTGAGGAGCCTCCACTGGTCAGTAGTAACTACAGATGTAGGATCTTAATTTGAGCAACCTGTTGTAGAACTTTCTTGTATTTGTAGTGTATTTGAGTTTTTTTTTTTTTACTTCTGAAGTTTAAAATTTCATCGTTAAAAAAAATAAATACGTTAATTAAAATCCACATAATAATTCACACTTCTTTGTGACCCACCAATTGAGGTGTCTGATGAGTCACAAATCACCATATAAGGGTTAAGAGTTGGGGGTTAAAAAACACAAACTGAAGTATAAGTAAAGAAAAACTAAACCCCTCTGCTCCAAACCTATAACTGAATGTAGATTTGAGCATGGGCTTTTGTAATCCATTTTAAGAAATGTTCATCCCTCAGATAAAGAAGCCAGTGAAAAGCTCCAGTCAGACGGTCAGAGAGAGAGAGAGCCCTCATCATCATCATCATCATCAAGGGCTCCAGTTAACCAATTACGACAGCCGACCCAGAGAAGCAAATGAGACAGGGTTTATAGAGACTCCCTCCAGCCAATTGTAGCGGTTGTAATTGAATTTGACCGTGGCCTCCGCTGTACATTTTCACTGGACGGCTCCGGACGGCAACGTGGATACTTGTTGAAACAGCTCAATACACGTAGGGCAGCATTAGAATTTGCAAATGAGCTTTGTGATAAGTGTTTATCAACACGATGGTAATGGTCTTCCTCTCCTCTGTCTGACTTGTACTACATCATCACACACACACACACTACACGAGCTGCTAGAGCAGTGTTTCCCAACCCTGGTCCAAGGGTACACATTGTTGTTGTAGCCCCTTGGTTAAACAACACCGGATTTAACTCATTGAGGGCTTGATGATTAGTTGACAGGTTGAATCAGGTGTGCTTGTCCAGGGTTACAATACAACATGTGTACCGTTGGGGATACTGGAGAAACAGGGTTGGGAAACACTGAGCTAGTGGACTGACTGCTGTAAGCACTGGAATGCTAACTAGCTACTGTGGTGTCATCGACTACAATAGACAATGCTAACTAGCTACAGTGGTGTCATCGACTACATTTACATTACATTTACATTTAAGTCATTTAGCAGACGCTCTTATCCAGAGCGACTTACAAATTGGTGCATTCACCTAATGACATCCAGTGGAACAGCCACTTTACAATAGTGCATCTAAATCTTTTAAGGGGGGGGGGGGGGGGCAGAAGGATTGCTTTATCCTAGGTATTCCTTGAAGAGGTGGGGTTTCAGGTGTCTCCGGAAGGTGGTGATTGACTCCGCTGTCCTGGCGTCGTGAGGGAGTTTGTTCCACCATTGGGGTGCCAGAGCAGCGAACAGTTTTGACTGGGCTGAGCGGGAACTGTACTTCCTCAGTGGTAGGGAGGCGAGCAGGCCAGAGGTGGATGAACGCAGTGCCCTTGTTTGGGTGTAGGGCCTGATCAGAGCCTGAAGGTACTGAGGTGCCGTTCCCCTCACAGCTCCGTAGGCAAGCACCATGGTCTTGTAGCGGATGCGAGCTTCAACTGGAAGCCAGTGGAGAGAGCGGAGGAGCGGGGTGACGTGAGAGAACTTGGGAAGGTTGAACACCAGACGGGCTGCGGCGTTCTGGATGAGTTGTAGGGGTTTGATGGCACAGGCAGGGAGCCCAGCCAACAGCGAGTTGCAGTAATCCAGACGGGAGATGACAAGTGCCTGGATTAGGACCTGCGCCGCTTCCTGTGTGAGGCAGGGTCGTACTCTGCGGATGTTGTAGAGCATGAACCTACAGGAACGGGCCACCGCCTTGATGTTAGTTGAGAACGCCAGGGTGTTGTCCAGGATCACGCCAAGGTTCTTAGCGCTCTGGGAGGAGGACACAATGGAGTTGTCAACCGTGATGGCGAGATCATGGAACGGGCAGTCCTTCCCCGGGAGGAAGAGCAGCTCCGTCTTGCCGAGGTTCAGCTTGAGGTGGTGATCCGTCATCCACACTGATATGTCTGCCAGACATGCAGAGATGCGATTCGCCACCTGGTCATCAGAAGGGGGAAAGGAGAAGATTAATTGTGTGTCGTCTGCATAGCAGTGATAGGAGAGACCATGTGAGGTTATGACAGAGCCAAGTGACTTGGTGTATAGCGAGAATAGGAGAGGGCCTAGAACAGAGCCCTGGGGGACACCAGTGGTGAGAGCGCGTGGTGAGGAGACAGATTCTCGCCACGCCACCTGGTAGGAGCGACCTGTCAGGTAGGACGCAATCCAAGCGTGGGCCGCGCCGGAGATGCCCAACTCGGAGAGGGTGGAGAGGAGGATCTGATGGTTCACAGTATCGAAGGCAGCCGATAGGTCTAGAAGGATGAGAGCAGAGGAGAGAGAGTTAGCTTTAGCAGTGCGGAGCGCCTCCGTGATACAGAGAAGAGCAGTCTCAGTTGAGTGACTAGTCTTGAAACCTGACTGATTTGGATCAAGAAGGTCATTCTGAGAGAGATAGCAGGAGAGCTGGCCAAGGACGGCACGTTCAAGAGTTTTGGAGAGAAAAGAAAGAAGGGATACTGGTCTGTAGTTGTTGACATCGGAGGGATCGAGTGTAGGTTTTTTCAGAAGGGGTGCAACTCTCGCTCTCTTGAAGACGGAAGGGACGTAGCCAGCGGTCAAGGATGAGTTGATGAGCGAGGTGAGGTAAGGGAGAAGGTCTCCGGAAATGGTCTGGAGAAGAGAGGAGGGGATAGGGTCAAGCGGGCAGGTTGTTGGGCGGCCGACCGTCACAAGACGCGAGATTTCATCTGGAGAGAGAGGGGAGAAAGAGGTCAGAGCACAGGGTAGGGCAGTGTGAGCAGAACCAGCGGTGTCGTTTGACTTAGCAAACGAGGATCGGATGTCGTCGACCTTCTTTTCAAAATGGTTGACGAAGTCGTCTGCAGAGAGGGAGGAGGGGGAGGGAGGGGGAGGAGGATTCAGGAGGGAGGAGAAGGTGGCAAAGAGCTTCCTAGGGTTAGAGGCAGATGCTTGGAATTTAGAGTGGTAGAAAGTGGCTTTAGCAGCAGAGACAGAAGAGGAAAATGTAGAGAGGAGGGAGTGAAAGGATGCCAGGTCCGCAGGGAGGCGAGTTTTCCTCCATTTCCGCTCGGCTGCCCGGAGCCCTGTTCTGTGAGCTCGCAATGAGTCGTCGAGCCACGGAGCGGGAGGGGAGGACCGAGCCGGCCTGGAGGATAGGGGACATAGAGAGTCAAAGGATGCAGAAAGGGAGGAGAGGAGGGTTGAGGAGGCAGAATCAGGAGATAGGTTGGAGAAGGTTTGGGCAGAGGGAAAAGATGATAGGATGGAAGAGGAGAGAGTAGCGGGGGAGAGAGAGCGAAGGTTGGGACGGCGCGATACCATCCGAGTAGGGGCAGTTTGGGAAGTGTTGGATGAGAGCGAGAGGGAAAAGGATACAAGGTAGTGGTCGGAGACTTGGAGGGGAGTTGCAATGAGGTTAGTGGAAGAACAGCATCTAGTAAAGATGAGGTCAAGCGTATTGCCTGCCTTGTGAGTAGGGGGGGAAGGTGAGAGGGTGAGGTCAAAAGAGGAGAGGAGTGGAAAGAAGGAGGCAGAGAGGAATGAGTCAAAGGTAGACGTGGGGAGGTTAAAGTCACCCAGAACTGTGAGAGGTGAGCCGTCCTCAGGAAAGGAGCTTATCAAGGCATCAAGCTCATTGATGAACTCTCCAAGGGAACCTGGAGGGCGATAAATGATAAGGATGTTAAGCTTGAAAGGGCTGGTAACTGTGACAAAATGGAATTCAAACGAGGCGATAGACAGATGGGTAAGGGGAGAAAGAGAGAATGACCACTTGGGAGAGATGAGGATCCCGGTGCCACCACCCCGCTGACCAGAAGCTCTCGGGGTGTGCGAGAACACGTGGGCAGACGAAGAGAGAGCAGTAGGAGTAGCAGTGTTATCTGTGGTGAGCCATGTTTCCGTCAGTGCCAAGAAGTCGAGGGACTGGAGGGACGCATAGGCTGAGATGAGCTCTGCCTTGTTGGCCGCGGATCGGCAGTTCCAGAGGCTACCGGAGACCTGGAACTCCACGTGGGTCGTGCGGGCTGGGACCACCAGGTTAGGGTGGGCGCGGCCACGCGGTGTGAAGCGTTTGTATGGTCTGTGCAGAGAGGAGAGAACAGGGATAGACAGACACATAGTTGACAGGCTACAGAAGAGGCTACGCTAAAGCAAAGGAGATTAGAATGACAAGTGGGCTACACGTCTCGAATGTTCAGAAAGTTAAGCTTACGTTGCAAAAAATAAAAGTAAAATAAAAGATCTGATTGACTAAAATGATATAGTACTGCTGGCTGGTGAAGTAGCCTGGCTAGCAGTGGCTGCGTTGTTGAAAGTGAAGCTGGCTATGTGACCTCGACAATTTCTCTAAATTTCTCTAAACTACACAATTATCATGGATACAAGGACAGCAAAGACAACTAGCTAACACTACGCTAATCAAGTCGTTCCGTTGTAATGTAAGTTTCTACAGTGCTGCTATTCGGTAGAAGTTGGCTAGCTAGCAGTGTTAGCTAGCAAGGTTGGCTAGGTAGGAGGACGGCAGCGCGGCAGGCGAAAATAGCTGGCTAGCTAACCGATAATTACTCAAAGCTACACAATTATCTTAGATACAAAGATAGCAAAGAAAACTATGTAGCTAGCTAACACTACACAAATCAAGTCGTTCCGTTGTAATGTAATCGTTTCTACAGTGCTGCTAATCGGTGGCTAGCTGGCTAGCTAGCAGGGTTGACTACGCTACGTTACGTTACGTTAGGACGAGAATACCTGGCTAGCGAACCTCAGCGAACCTCGATAACTACACAATTATCTTTGATACAAAGACGGCTATGTAGCCAGCTAAGTAGCTAGCTAAGATCAAACAAATCAAAGATAGCAAAGACAACTGTGTAGCCAGCCAACACTACACTAATCAAGTCGTTCCGTTGTAATGCACTCGTTTCTACAATGCTGCTATTCGGTGGCAAGCTGGCTAGCTAGCAGTGTTGGCTACGTTGCGTTACGTTAGGACGAAAATAGCTGGCTAGCGAACCTCAATAACTACACAATTATGTTTGATACAAAGACGGCTATGTAGCTAGCTAAGATCAAACAAATCAAACCGTTGTACTGTAATGAAAATGAAAATCAGACCGTTTTACTATAATGAAATGTAATGAAAAGTTATACTACTATTGGGTAGACGGTGGACGTTTGCTAGCTGGCTAGCTGCTGGGCAGATAGCAGTGTGGACTACGATAGACGACGAAATACGATAATTACGCAATTATCTTTGATACACAGACGGCTATGTAGCTAGCTAAGAAGAAATTGCTAAGGTTGGACAAATTAAACCGTTGTACTGTAATGAAATGTAATGAAAAGTTATACTACCTGCAGAGCGAATGCAAATGCGACCGCTCGCTCCAAACCGGATGTCTTCATAGACAATGCTAACTAGCTACAGTGGTGTCATCGACTACAATAGACAATGCTAACTAGCTACAGTGGTGTCATCGACTACAATAGACAATGCTAACTAGCTACAGTGGTGTCATCGACTACAATAGACAATGCTAACTAGCTACAGTGTTGTCATCGACTACAATAGACAATGCTAACTAGCTACAGTGGTGTCATCGACTACAATAGACAATGCTAGCTAGCTACAGTGTTGTCATCGACTACAATAGACAATGCTAACTAGCTACAGAGGTGTCATCGACTACAATAGACAATGCTAACTAGCTACAGTGGTGTCATCGACTACAATAGACAATGCTAACTAGCTACAGTGGTGTCATAGACGGCAATATACAATAATTTAGCTACTGAAGACTGGGGAGTGTGTTTATAATGGAGCTACTGAAGACTGGGGACTGTGTTTATAATGGAGCTACTGAAGACTGGGGACTGTGTTTATAATGGAGCTACTGAAGACTGGGGACTGTGTTTATAATGGAGCTACTGAGGACTGGGGACTGTGTTTATAATGGAGCTACTGAAGACTGGGGACTGTGTTTATAATGGAGCTACTGAAGACTGGGGACTGTGTTTATAATGGAGCTACTGAAGACTGGGGACTATGTTTATAATGGAGCTACTGAAGACTGGGGACTGTGTTTATAATGGAGCTACTGAAGACTGGGGACTGTGTTTATAATGGAGCTACTGAAGACTGGGGACTGTGTTTATAATGGAGCTACTGAAGACTGGGGACTGTGTTTATAATGGAGCTACTGAAGACTGGGGGACTGTGTTTATAATGGAGCTACTGAAGACTGGGGACTGTGTTTATAATGGAGCTACTGAAGACTGGGGCCTGTGTTTATAATGGAGCTACTGAAGACTGGGGACTGTGTTTATAATGGAGCTACTGAAGACTGGGGACTGTGTTTATAATGGAGCTACTGAAGACTGGGGACTGTGTTTATAATGGAGCTACTGAAGACTGGGGACTGTGTTTATAATGGAGCTACTGAAGACTGGGGACTGTGTTTATAATGGAGCTAATGAAGACTGGGGACTGTGTTTATAATGGAGCTACTGAAGACTGGGGACTGTGTTTATAATGGAGCTACTGAAGACTGGGGGCTGTGTTTATAATGGAGCTACTGAAGACTGGGGACTGTGTTTATAATGGAGCTACTGAAGACTGGGGACTGTGTTTATAATGGAGCTAATGAAGACTGGGGACTGTGTTTATAATGGAGCTAATGAAGACTGGGGACTGTGTTTATAATGGAGCTACTGAAGACTGGGGACTGTGTTTATAATGGAGCTAATGAAGACTGGGGACTGTGTTTATAATGGAGCTACTGAAGACTGGGGACTGTGTTTATAATGGAGCTACTGAAGACTGGGGACTGTGTTTATAATGGAGCTACTGAAGACTGGGGACTGTGTTTATAATGGAGCTAATGAAGACTGGGGACTGTTTGTCACCTTACTGATGTTGAAAAACATACAGACACTAAGCTCGAGGGAGTTTTTCCATAAAAGACAGGTTTTCAGTAGGAGCCCATTCTGTCTAAAGAATAAATCCAAACCAACCAGAAACCCTATTATTAGACTGATGCTAATCTACCCACATGAAACAACCCCTAAACCTAAATGATCTCTTGATATTTTGCTTACCTCAAATGTTTCATTTGTATCCAATAGCTAAGATACAAATGTAACACTTAACACTTAGTAAATGTGTGATTTACTCCCCCCCCCCCCCCCAATTAAATTCTATATAATTTTTCCTCCCAGCGTGGTGTTAAAATAAATCCGTCCCTTTCTTTTCTAAATCGCTCTAATCTCTCTGTGCTACACAGGGGGGAGAGAGAGGGGGGAGAGAAAGGGGGGAGATGGGGGTGGAGGAGAGAGGGGGGAGATGGGGAGAGAGAGCGGGAGGCTGAATCTGCGGCAGGCAGCACGGCGCTAGCCATCCTGTGTTTTATTCTGATTGTCATGGCGACGGGTGAAAGATGGAGCGCCACGGGCAGTAGCTGCAGCAGAGTCAATAACGTTGCCAGAGACATTGTGTGGATTATCAACAGCAGAGTCCCTGCTTCGCCTCGCCTCCCCTCCACTTTCTCTCCCCCTTTTCTCTCTTCTCCTTTTCTCTCGCCTCTCCTCGCGCCCAGCCGCCAACAGCTGAAGGGCGAATCGATACGGCCAAGGAAAGGACACCGACCCCGCTCTATTTACAACAATATACCATCAATATTACAAAAAAGGACCCAAAAATGTCATACTTTTATTTCATCTTCCTTGCCAAGATATCGCCTGAACGCATCAAACATTTCTTTTAAAGACCTAGGAATAGGGGATTTATTTTATATCACCAGGGTGAGCAAAGGTGTTTCAGTACAATACTCTGCCCTTGGTGGAGGCCTAGCTTTCAGAGACTAATCCATATTATAAAAACACGGCCTTGTTTAAACACGTCAGAAGAGCGAGAAGAAGAGTGGGAGGTAAGGAGGAAAAGTTCTGTCCTCTGTGGCAAAATCCTTTCGACTGCAAACACTGGCGTATGGTCTGCCAGAATGCTACTATCTGGCGAACACAGTGATGTATCGGTGGGAGGGGCATGTGTGGAGGACAGGGTCCGATATCTACAAATAGCTGTGGAGGAACAAGGCGGTGCTTTTCCAATGTTCAATAACACAACAGCACACAAACACAGCAGGCGGGTCCATCTGCAAGGTAAACACTTTGTTTTAAACCCTCCCCTTCTGACTCTGTTGGTGGTGGGTGATGAGAGGGATGGAGTACTGGAGAGTGGAGGGAGGGATAGATTGAGGGAGGGATGGAAGGATAGAGAGATGG
The DNA here is from genome assembly GCF_029448725.1 of Salvelinus fontinalis. Classification (NCBI taxonomy): domain Eukaryota; kingdom Metazoa; phylum Chordata; class Actinopteri; order Salmoniformes; family Salmonidae; genus Salvelinus; species Salvelinus fontinalis. Next base: position 16,373,911 of record NC_074666.1, on the reverse strand, counting down.
AGGGTTGGCGGGATGCTAGGGGTCATTGACTGTTAGCTCTACAGTGCTAGCCCTTCTCTAATGAATGACCATTCAAAACAACATAGAAGTCATGCTGACAATGACGACACAGGATGAAAGGAGAGGACAGACAGGATGTAAGGAGAGGAGCGACAGGATGTAAGAAGAGGAGAGACAGGATGTGAGGAGAGACAGGATGTAAGGAGAGGAGAGACAGGATGTAAGGAGAGGATGTAAGGAGAGGAGAGACAGGATGTAAGGAGAGGAGAGACAGGATGTAGGAAGAGGAGAGACAGGATGTAAGGAGAGGAGAGACAGGATGTAAGAAGAGGAGAGAGGATGTAAGAAGAGGAGAGACAGGATGTAAGGAGAGGAGAGACAGGATGTAAGGAGAGGAGAGACAGGATGTAAGGAGAGGAGAGACAGGATGTAAGAAGAGGAGAGACAGGATTTGAGGAGAGACAGGATGTAAGGAGAGGAGAGACAGGATGTAAGGAGAGGAGAGACAGGATGTAGGAAGAGGAGAGACATGATGTAAGAAGAGGAGAGACAGGATGTAAGGAGAGGAGAGACAGGATGTAAGGAGAGGAGAGACAGGATGTAAGGAGAGGAGAGACAGGGTGTAGGAGAGGAGAGACGGGATGTAAGGAGAGGAGAGACAGGATGTAAGGAGAGGAGAGACAGGATGTAAGGAGAGGAGAGACAGGATGTAGGAAGAGGAGAGACAGGATGTAAGGAGAGGAGAGACAGGATGTAAGGAGAGGAGAGACAGGATGTAAGAAGAGGAGAGACAGGATGTAAGGAGAGGAGAGACAGGATGTAAGGAGAGGAGAGACATGATGTAAGGAGAGGAGAGACAGGATGTAAGGAGAGGAGAGACGGGATGTAAGAAGAGGAGAGACAGGATGTAAGAAGAGGAGAGACGGGATGTAAGGAGAGGAGAGACAGGATGTAAGGAGAGGAGAGACAGGATGTAGGAGAGGAGAGACGGGATGTAAGAAGAGGAGAGACAGGATGTAAGGAGAGGAGAGACAGGATGTAAGGAGAGGAGAGACATGATGTAAGGAGAGGAGAGACAGGATGTAAGGAGAGGAGAGACAGGATGTAAGAAGAGGAGAGACAGGATGTAAGGAGAGGAGAGACAGGATGTAAGGAGAGGAGAGACATGATGTAAGGAGAGGAGAGACAGGATGTAAGGAGAGGAGAGACGGGATGTAAGAAGAGGAGAGACAGGATGTAAGGAGAGAAGAGACAGGATGTAAGGAGAGGAGAGACAGGATGTAGGGAGAGGAGAGACAGGATGTAAGGAGAGGAGAGACAGGATGTAAGGAGAGGAGAGAATTCTTTCTTTCTGCTCCATAACAAATCTCCCAGCCTCTCTCTGCACACACATACAAATCCACACACTTGCATACGCGCACACACACATTTAAACACATTCACATGCACGAGTGTTCTCCATCTCTCACACACACACACACAGCTATCTACTTGATAAAGGGGGAGCAGGGTTGGCCTCCTCCGTTGGACTCTAGTGGTTTTGTTGCACGTGTTGTTCTCTGGATCAATAACAGACAAATTACAGCCAGATAGATCCGCCCTCTCTGACATCTTACTGGTGAAATATTAAGTCACATAAAAGACACAGTACAGACAGTGTTGTTGTCTCTCTGTAGACTAGACTCAATTAAAAACATTTACACTGCAACGTTATTTTTATTGAACAGTAAATAGGAATCTACTTACACATTTCTTAAATGGTTTTTTTTCTCCCATATAATAATTCAATTAATTATTGAGGTTTTCAGATTTATTTATTTACTATTCTCCTATAGTCCTACAGCAGGGGTAGTTTACCCTGTTCCTAGAGTGTTGCAGGTAAACCAGGGTTACCCTGTTCCTAGAGTGTTGCAGGTAAACCAGGGTTACCCTGTTCCTGGAGTGTTGCAGGTAAACCAGGGTTACCCTGTTCCTGGAGTGTTGCAGGTAAACCAGGGTTACCCTGTTCCTAGAGTGTTGCAGGTAAACCAGGGTTACCCTGTTCCTGGAGTGTTGCAGGTAAACCAGGGTTACCCTGTTCCTGGAGTGTTGCAGGTAAACCAGGGTTACCCTGTTCCTAGAGTGTTGCAGGTAAACCAGGGTTACCCTGTTCCTGGAGTGTTGCAGGTAAACCAGGGTTACCCTGTTCCTGGAGTGTTGCAGGTAAACCAGGGTTACCCTGTTCCTAGAGTGCTGCAGGTAAACCATGGGTAGGTAGGTAACCCTGTTCCTGGAGTGCTGCAGGTAAACCAGGGGTAGGTAACCCTGTTCCTGGAGTGCTGCAGGTAAAGCGGGGGTAGGTAACCCTGTTCCTAGAGTGCTGCAGGTAAACCAGGGGTAGGTAACCCTGTTCCTAGAGTGCTGCAGGTAAACCAGGGGTAGGTAACCCTGTTCCTAGAGTGCTGCAGGTAAACCAGGGTAACCCTGTTCCTAGAGTGCTGCAGGTAAACCAGGGGTAGGTAGGTAACCCTGTTCCTAGAGTGCTGCAGGTAAACCAGGGGTAGGTAGGTAACCCTATTCCTAGAGTGCTGCAGGTAAACCAGGGGTAGGTAACCCTGTTCCTAAAGTGTTGCAGGTAAACCAGGGGTAGGTAGGTAACCCTGTTCCTAGAGTGCTGCAAGTAATCCAGGGGTAGGTAACCCTGTTCCTAGAGTGCTGCAGGTAAACCAGGGGTAGGTAACCCTGTTCCTAGAGTGTTGCAGGTAAACCAGGGGTAGGTAACCCTGTTCCTAGAGTGCTGCAGGTAAACCAGGGGTAGGTAACCCTGTTCCTAATGTGCTGCAGGTAAACCAGGGGTAGGTAACCCTGTTCCTAGAGTGCTGCAGGTAAACCAGGGGTAGGTAACCCTGATCCTAGAGTGCTGCAGGAAAACCAGGGGTAGGTAACCCTGTTCCTAGAGTGCTGCAGGTAAACCAGGGGTAGGTAACCCTGTTCCTAGAGTGTTGCAGGTAAACCAGGGGTAGGTAGGTAACCCTGTTCCTAGAGTCCTGCAGGTAAACCAGGGGTAGGTAACCCTGTTCCTAGAGTGCTGCAGGTAAACCAGGGGTAGGTAACCCTGTTCCTAGAGTGCTGCAGGTAAACCAGAGGTAGGTAGGTAACCTTGTTCCTAGATTGCTGCAGGTAAACCAGGGGTAGGTAACCCTGTTCCTAGAGTGCTGCAGGTAAACCAGGGTAACCCTGTTCCTAGAGTGCTGCAGGTAAACCAGGGGTAGGTAGGTAACCCTGTTCCTAAAGTGCTGCAGGTAAACCAGGGGTAGGTAACCCTGTTCCTAGAGTGCTGCAGGTAAACCAGGGGTAGGTAGGTAACCCTGTTCCTAGAGTGCTGCAGGTAAACTAGGGGTAGGTAGGTAACCCTGTTCCTAGAGTGCTGCAGGTAAACCAGGGGTAGGTAACCCTGTTCCTAGAGTGCATTAGGTACTGCAGGATTTTGTTCCAACTAGGCCCTAAACCAGGGGTGCATTCAGTTCAGTCCTGAACGACACATTTTCCTATAACATTCTAGAACAGACTTTGAGATAAACTTTTGCTCTGTTCAGTGGGTGTGCCGGGGGGTGTGGCTTGAAGCTACGAGTGATGTATTTAAAGGGCCAGCTGTGCATTTTTGAGCCCCAACCCTTCCCACTTGTCGTTCAGTACAGCACCCCTTCCGTTCAATTACGTTTTTATGCACTGAACGCAGCCCTGACCAACTCAGCTAATTGATCGCCTAAATTCAAACACATCTGGTCTTCCAGGTCGGGTTAAATAAAAAACGACCAGAGTTGTCTACCCCGTCCTACAGTATCAACAGTCTAAGTCTGCCTACCAACTCACATACACTACTACATAGTCTTTTTGAAAAGTCTAAAATCCTTTGTGATGTTACACCCCCCCCCCCCCCCCCCCCCCAAAAAAAACGAATATCATAACAAGCTTATAATGATCTAAACCATCTCGTATAAACCTACTGTATGAACACAAGAAGAGCCTGAGACGTTAGAAAGCACAACATGACATGTAGCTGCTATTTTAGTGCTCTAAAAACATTTCTGATGTTAACACCATATATATCTATGTTTTTTTGTTGGTTCAAACATATTTTCTCTGCAGTGAACCACCCCGAGGTGGTAGAGGGCAGTGGAGGAGCACGTGTGGAGGCTTTGGGAGAGGAGAGTTAAAGGAAACTAAATGACAGCTGATAACAAGCTTGTCGACAAGACCAAGGGCACTATAGGCCAGAGGGGAGATCAACTATAAATGGTGTGTGTGAGCGTGTCTACTGATGATGGGTGTACTGTTGCTTGTATGCATTGGTGTGCGAGTGTTCACTGTGACTGTCACCCTGATATTGGTTGCTAGGTAGCTACTTCCCACACCGTTTTCCGGTTTGCCGGTCATCCCCTCTCCATTGAGTTATAGATTGTATACGTATCAAGGTGAGATCGAGAGGGTATCAATATTAATTATTTATTGTGTAGGCTGTTATCCTACGTGCCACGTTAGCTACTGCTTGAGACACAACCAACTGTAAAGTTTGGTGGAGGAGGAATAATTTTCTGGGGCTGTTTTTCAAGGTTCGTGCCTAGGCCCCTTAGTTCCAGTGAAGGGAAATCTTAACGCTACAGCATACAATGACATTCTAGATGATTCAGTTGCATCACTGCTCTCATCCAGGGCTGAAGAGAAATAGGTGAAATCCTTTACCTTGTCTTTCAACCGTGCTTCTACACCTGCATTACTAGCTGTTTGGGGTTTTAGGCTGGGTTTCTGTACAGCACTTCGAGATATTAGCTGATGTACGAAGGGCTATATAAAATAAACTTGATTGATTGATTCCAACTTTGTGGCAACATTTTGGCGAAGGCCCTTTCCACTTTCAAATCCTCAAAACGATGAGAAAACTCACCGCTCAAAGCACGCAGCAGCGATGTATACTTCTCCTTGCTGGTCATCTGATGGGGAACAGACTAGTAGTGTCGGAAGGTGGGTGAGATTGTTGGCTTCTACTTGGCGGGTCAGGTGTAGTAATTGTGGTGGACAAGGCTGTACATCTGATGTGCAAAAAGGCCCTTCCCTTGTAGTTTGTAATTCAGTTCAATCATGAAGGCCGTGATGTCCACGGTGAAGGCAAAATCAGCCAACCATTCTTTATCTTGCAGTTGAGGGAAATCCACATATTTTCCTTTCATTTGCAAAAACTCAGCAATCTCTGACTTCAGGTCCCACACCCTTTTAAGCACCTTCCCCAAACTCAGCCATCCCACGTTTATGTGGTAGGAGGGATCTGCACCTTCCCCAAACTCAGCCATCTCACGTTTGTGTGGTAGGGGAGATCTGCATGACCCGACTCTGTCTCTTCCAACAGTGAGACAATTTGTCTGGGGTTTAAAGATTTTGCTCTTATGAAGTTTACCACTGTAGTGACTGTATCCACAAGATGGCTCCTTTTCAGAACACATTTACAGAGCACCTCCTGATGAATAATGCAATGCGGGAAGAGTAGCTGATCCGGGCTCAGCTCAGCTACTTGATCTTGTATCCTTTTCAAAAGGCCAACGTTTTTTTTCCTGTCAAGTTTGGGCACCCATCAGTGGTCACACTGGATAACTTTTCAAAACTCAGTCCCAGATTTGCCACACACTTATTAACCTTCTCCAATAAATCTTTCCCTGTTGTTGTGCTCTTCATTGACTGCACTGAAGCGAGCTCCTCTGTAATTTCAAAGTCTGGGGTTATGGCCTCGTAAGAATATCAACAACTGTGCCGTGTCACGTGCCTCACTGCTCTCATCCAGGGCTAAAGAGAAATAGATTAAATCCTTTACCTTGTCTTTCAACTGTTGTTCCATATTCTCTGTGATGTCCTCAACACGCCGTGTCACTGTTCGTCTTGACAGGGAAACATTTTCATACAGCTCTTTCTTGTCGGGGCAAAATATTGCTGCAGAGTCAATTAAACATTATTTAATGAATTCACATTTAGAGAATGGCTTGCTATGTTTAGCAATTTTGTGGGACAGTACATAGCTAGCTCTCGCAATTCAGTCATTTGCTGAATGCAGTTTTGTGAAAAGTAATTGCTGCTTTTGCGACTGAGAAAGCAACTCTTTCGATGCACTTGCCCTCTGCTCAGAAGACACATATTCCTATATTTCTCTGCTTCGTCTGGAAGTGTCGGGACAAGTTGTAGTCTTTCAGGACAGCGATGCTCTCTTTGGACACTAAATACACAGCTTTCCCTGATACCTCAATAAATATTTCAATGTCCACTCTTGCTGGAACACCTGAAATTCATTGTTTACTTTCATTTTCTTTGAAATTTTAGAAAATGTATTTTTTTTTAGCAATTTCTAGCTAGCTACTATTTGTAACTGTGACGTGTGTGTCAGCCTGTCAGTCACTGTCTGTCCTCGTGCAGTTGTTATTTATAAGTGCCTTCAAAATAAAGGTCCCACAAGAGGTGAGAGTTAAATCATTACACAAAGGTGACTATTCATTTGGCTTTTAATTTGAAAAACAAATACTTTTTTTTCAAAACTTTACTATCGCAAATTCTTCATGTGATCATACTTAGAGAGAGAGATACCAAGACAGACAGAGAAACAGATATCGAGACAGACAGACAGACAGTCCACAGCCCAACACTAATCCCACAGCCCAACACTAATCCCACAGCCCACCACTAATCCCACAGCCCAACACTAACCCCACAGCCCAACATTAACCCCACAGCCCACCACTAATCCCACAGCCCAACACTAATCCCACAGCCCAATACTAACCCCACAGCCCACCACTAACCCCACAGCCCAACACTAACCCCACAGCCCAGCACTAACCCCACAGCCCAACACTAACCCCACAGCCCAACACTAACCCCACAGCCCAACACTAACCCCACAGTTCAACACTAACCCCACAGCCCAACACTAACCCCACAGCCCAGCACTAACCCCACAGCCCAGCACTAATCCCACAGCCCAGCACTAACCCCACAGCCCAGCACTAATCCCACAGCCCAACACTAATCCCACAGCCCAACACTAATCCCACAGCCCAACACTAACCCCACAGCCCAATACTAATCCCACAGCCCAATACTAACCCCACAGCCCAATACTAACCCCACAGCCCACCACTAATCCCACAGCCCAACACTAACCCCACAGCCCAACACTAACCCCACAGCCCACCACTAATCCCACAGCCCACCACTAACCCCACAGCCCACCACTAATCCCACAGCTCAGCACTAACCCCACAGCCCACCACTAACCCCACAGCCCAACACTAACCCCACAGCCCACCACTAATCCCACAGCCCAACACTAACCCCACAGCCCAACACTAACCCCACAGCCCAACACTAACCCCACAGCCCACCACTAATCCCACAGCCCAACACTAATCCCACAGCCCAATACTAACCCCACAGCCCACCACTAACCCCACAGCCCAACACTAACCCCACAGCCCACCACTAATCCCACAGCCCAACACTAACCCCAAAGCCCCACAGCCCACCACAATCCACTGCACTACAATGCATCCAGCCCCAGCTCAGCCCAGTGAGAGCCCACCTTACGACCTCCCTAATCGATAACTGGGCCGGGTGCCACTGCAGGCCTCTCTTCCCTGCTGCCCCTGTACTCTCAGACAAAGAGGTGAGCAGAGGAGTGGAAGTGAGAGGAGACCCTGCCCTGTGCTCCACTCCCTCCTGCCAGGCAGGGTGCCTGTGCCCCCCCCCCCCCCCCCGTGCCTACCTCCATACCCACGAACCTTGCTGCCTACCCACCATGCCACAACTCCTTCCCCCCCTGCTGATGAATTATTGATCCTGACCTATCACCCTGACTCACAGGTGCCCCTGGCTGGAGAGGTGGGGGCAGGAGAAGACGGGGCAAAAGAGGGGGAGTAGGAGAAAGAGGGGGCAGAAGAGGGGGCGCAGGAGAGGAGGGTAGGAGAGAGGTACAGAAGAAGGGGGCGAGACAGTAGTAGGAGAAGGGGTTAGGAGAGGAGGGCAGAAGAAGAGGACAGGAGAGGGGGGCACCTGCCTGCACTGGGGAGATTCTCCTCTACACATCGCTGGCACTGGACCCATTCACAGTCCACCTCACCTCACAGCACCGTATCGATCAGGAACACAGCCTCTTTGTTGGTCTGCTAGGGTGTGTTTCCCTCCCTCCTCTCTGACATTAATTTAACCCCCCCCCCCACCCCCCCACCCACCGCCAGGCACAAGGTAGTGGAGTGTGTGTGTTTGTGCATGCGGGGTATGGTGTTATATGGGTGTTTACCTGGCACTAGCCCGTGCGGACATCATAGACGGCGACCTGGCGGGCCCCCCACGGCAACACGGTGACTTCGGTCAACAGTAACCCACCATGAAAAACCTGAAACAGAGTAGAAGCACATTGGAAACACAATAGAATCACACTGGTAGAAACACACTGGTAGAAACACACTGGTAGAAACACACTGGTAGAAACACACTCGTAGAAACACACTGGTAGAAACAGTAGAAACACACTGGTAGAATCACACTGGTAGAAACACACTGGTAGAAACACACTGGTAGAAACAGTAGAAACACACTGGTAGAATCACACTGGTAGAAACAGTATAAACACACTGGTAGAAACACACTGGTAGAAACAGTAGAAACACACTGGTAGAATCACACTGGTAGAAACACACTGGTAGAAACACACTGGTAGAAACACACTGGTAGAAATACACTGGTAGAAACACACTGGTACAAACAGTAGAAACACACTGGTAGAAACACACTGGTAGAAACACACTGGTAGAAACACACTGGTAGAAACAGTAGAAACACACGGGTAGAAACAGTATAAACACACTGGTAGAAACACACTGGTAGAAACAGTAGAAACACACTGGTAGAAACACACTGGTAGAAACACACTGGTAGAAACACACTGGTAGAAATACACTGGTAGAAACACACTGGTACAAACAGTATAAACACACTGGTAGAAACAGTATAAACACACTGGTAGAAACACACTGGTAGAAACACACTGGTAGAAACACACTGGTAGAAACACACTGGTAGAAACAGTAGAAACACACTGGTAGAAACAGTAGAAACACACTGGTAGAATCACACTGGTAGAAACAGTAGAAACACACTGGTAGAAACACACTGGTAGAAACAGTAGAAACACACTGGTAGAAACACACTGGTAGAAACAGTAGAAACACACTGGTAGAAACAGTAGAAACACACTGGTAGAAACAGTAGAAACACACTGGTAGAAACAGTAGAAACACACTGGTAGAAACACACTGGTAGAAACACACTGGTAGAAACACACTGGTAGAAACAGTAGAAACACACTGGTAGAAACAGTAGAAACACACTGGTAGAAACACACTGGTAGAAACACACTGGTAGAAACACACTGGTAGAATCACACTGGTAGAAACACACTGGTAGAAACACACTGGTAGAAACAGTAGAAACACACTGGTAGAATCACACTGGTAGAAACACACTGGTAGAAACACACTGGTAGAAACACACTGGTAGAAACAGTAGAAACACACTGGTAGAAACAGTAGAAACACACTGGTAGAAACACACTGGTAGAAACACACTGGTAGAATCACACTGGTAGAAACACACTGGTAGAAACAGTATAAACACACTGGTAGAAACACACTGGTAGAAACAGTAGAAACACACTGGTAGAATCACACTGGTAGAAACACACTGGTAGAAACACACTGGTAGAAACAGTAGAAACACACTGGTAGAAACAGTAGAAACACACTGGTAGAAACAGTAGAAACACACTGGTAGAAACACACTGGTAGAAACACACTGGTAGAAACAGTAGAAACACACTGGTAGAAACAGTAGAAACACACTGGTAGAAACACACTGGTAGAAACACACTGGTAGAATCACACTGGTAGAAACACACTGGTAGAAACAGTAGAAACACACTGGTAGAAACACACTGGTAGAAACACAGCAGAGACAGTAGAAACACAGCAGAGACAGAATAAACACAACAGAGACAGTAGAAACACAACAGAGACAGTAGAAACACAGCAGAGACAGTAGAAACACAGCAGAGACAGTAGAAGCACAGCAGAGACAGTAGAAACACAGCAGAGACAGTAGAAACACAACGGAGACAGAAGAAACACAGCAGAGACAGTAGAAGCACAGCAGGGACAGTAGAAACACAGCAGAGACAGTAGAATTACAGCAGAGACAGTAGAAACACAACAGAGACAGTAGAAACACAACAGAGACAGTAGAAACACAGCAGAGACAGTAGAAACACAGCAGAGACAGTAGAAGCACAGCAGAGACAGTAGAAACACAGCAGAGACAGTAGAAACACAACGGAGACAGAAGAAACACAGCAGAGACAGTAGAAGCACAGCAGGGACAGTAGAAACACAGCAGAGACAGTAGAATTACAGCAGAGACAGTAGAAACACAACAGAGACAGTAGAAACACAACAGAGACAGTAGAAACACAGCAGGGACAGTAGAAACACAGCAGAGACAGAAGAAACACAACAGAGACAGTAGAAACACAACAGAGACAGTAGAAACACAACAGAGACAGTAGAAACACAACAGAGACAGTAGAAACACAACAGAGACAGTAGAAACACAGCAGAGACAGTAGAAACACAGCAGAGACAGAAAGGAGACAGTGGACACACTCTGGAGACACAACAGCTCGTTCACCATGAAAACCTACCAGAGTAGAAACGCAGAACACAACACACGCCAATGGCCGTCACCTGTGGGTCGACCCTTGACCCCTGCCAACCCCCAGGGTATAACCAGACCCATTTCCCCTTCCCCCTCATCAACCTTTAAGTAAACGAGAGGTCTAGATAATCTCTCTCTCTCTCTGAGGTCTTGTTAGTAACACACTAACAGTACATCAATTCTACAGCGAGAGAGAGAGACCATGACTAACACTGAGCTATTATTAACTCAACATGGCCATGCGGAGGAGTTGATCCAAAATGGCCATGCGGAGGAGTTGATCCAAAATGGCCATGCGGAGGAGTTGATCCAAAATGGCCATGCGGAGGAGTTGATCCAAAATAGCCATGCGGAGGAGTTGATCCAAAATGGCCATGCGGAGGAGTTGATCCAAAATGGCCATGCGGAGGAGTTGATCCAAAATGGCCATGCGGAGGAGTTGATCCAAAATGGCCATGCGGAGGAGTTGATCCAAAATGGCCATGCGAAGGAGTTGATCCAAAATGGCCATACGGAGGAGTTGATCCAAAATGGCTGCCAACGATGTGATCTAGACGAGAGAGGTGGAGAGTTTCAGTCATGGCTGCCTTCTGCCATGGAGCTTTTGTCATTTTTCCATGGAGGTTTATGAAATCAATGATATTTAGCCTAACAAATGATCGACCGCTTCAGTTTGTCATTTTCCTGCTAGTACAAAGATCAGAATTGAAATGAGACTAATTATGCTCTCTATAGCAAAGAATGAAGATGTACTAGTAGGTACTACGATGGAGGTGAGACTGTACTACAATGCATTTCATTACCTACAATACCAGTCAAAGGTTTGGACACACCCACTCATTCAATGTTTTTTCTATATTTGTACTATTTTCTACATTGTAGAATAATAGTGAAGACATCAAAATGATCAAATAACACATATGGAATCATTTAGTATCATTTTTTATTTAAGAAAATGTACAAATCAAAATATATTTTAAATTTTTCAACCACCCTTTGCCTTGATGACAGCTTTGTACACTCTTGGTATTCTCTCAACTAGCTTCATGAGGTAGTCACCTGGAATGCATTTCAATTAACAGGTGTACCAGCAGCATACCACCCTGCATCCCACTACTGACTTACAGCTGAAATTAAGCAGGATTGGTCCTGGTCAGTCCCTGGATGGGAGACCAGATGCTGCTGGAAGTGTGTAGGTTGCAGACTTTCGGATGGGATATTAAACAGGTGTCCTGACTCTCTGTGGTCACTAAAGATCCCATAACACTTATCGTAGGGGTGTTAAACCTGGTGTCCTGGCTAAATTTCCAATCTGGTATTCATACTGTACCATCATGGCCACCAAATATTTTATTTAACTAGGCAAGTCAGTTAAAGACACGTTTTTATTTACAATGACGGCCTACCAAAAGGCCTCCTGTGGGCATGGGGGCTGGGATCATCTGCAGTTTACAATTGGCTCATTCATCCCCCCTCCTCTCCCCTGTAACTATTCCGCAGGTCGTTGCTGTAAATGAGAATGTGTTCACAGTCAACTTAAAATAAAGGTAATTTGTAGAATTTCTTTCCCTCTTAATGCGTTTCCGTCAAGCAATTGTGTTGTGACAAGGTAGGGGTGGTATACAGAAGATAGGCCTATTTGTAAAAGACCAAGTCCATATTATGGCAAGAACAACTCAAATAAGCAAAGAGAAACAACAGTCCATTATTACTTTAAGACATGACGTTTAGTCAGTACGGAACATTTCAAGAACTTTGAAAGTTTCTTCAAGTGCAGTCGCAAAAACCTTGATGGCGATATGATAAACCTGGTTTTCATGAGGTCTACACAGGAAACGAAGACCCAGAGTTACATCTGCTGCAGAGGATATGTTCATTAGAGTTACCTGCACCTCAGATTGCAGCACAAATAAATGCTTCACATAGTTCAAGTAACAGACACATCTCAACATCAACTGTTTAAAGGAGACTGCAAGAATCAGTCCTTCATGGCCGAATTGCTGCAAAGAAACCACTACTAAAGGACACCAATAAGAAGAAGAGACTTGCTTGGGCCAAGAAACACGAGGAAGGGACATTAGACCAAAGGAAATCTGTCTTTTGGTCTGATGAGTCCGAATTTGAGATTTTTGGTTCCAACCGTTGTGTCTTTGTGAGACACAGAGTAGGTGAATGGATGATCTCCGCATTTGTGGTTCCCACCGTGAAGCATGGAGGAGGAGGTGTGATGGTACTTTGCTGGTGACACTGTCAGTGGTTTATTTAGAATTCAAGGCACACTTAACGAGCATGGCTACCACAGCATTCTGCAGCGATACGCCATCCCATCTGGTTTGCGCTTAGTGGGACTATCATTTGTTTTTCAACAGGACAATGACCCAACACACATCCAAGCTGTGTAAGGGCTATTTGACCAAGAAGGAGAGTGATGCATCAGATGCCTTGGCCTCCACAATCACCCGACCTCAACCCAATTGAGATGGTTTGGGATGAGTTGGACCGCAGAGTGAAGGAAAAGTAGCCAACAAGTGCTCAGCATATGTGGGAACTCCTTCAAGACTGTTGGAAAAGCATTCCAGGTGAAGCTAGTTTAGAAAATGCCAAGAGTGTGCAAAGCTGTCATCAAGGCAAAGGGTGGCTATTTCGAAGAATCTAAAATCTAAAATATATTTTACAGTACCAGTCAAACACTTTTTTGGTTACTACATGATTCCATATGAGTTATTTCACAGTTTTGATGTCTTCACTATTATTATACAATGTACAAAATAGTACAAATTAAAAAAAAATAAACTTGAGTAGGTATGTCCAAACGTTTGACTGGTACTGTAGACTACGGTGACGTGTCTATGACAGTGTGCAGCAGAGACAGGGAAAGGTGCAAGAGAATTAACAGGACACAGACACACAGGACATGACTACTCACTTGCAGATAGCAGGGAAACATTCATTCAGCCCTTTCATCTTCACCAGAGAGCCTTCGTTGCAGTACACGATGATATCCATCACCTAGAGGAAGGAAAGATGAACAACTACGAATAAGCAGCCTTCCAGACTCCATTTTTCTAAAATAAAAAGAATAATGTTGCTGCCACATGTTCTAAAATAAAAGGTAGACTTCAGAATGTCAAAATAAAAAGGCAAATCTTTTTTTTGTGGCTTTGTTGTAGGGAGATCTCAGGTCTCAGAGTGTCTCACCTCCACCATCAGGTCTAGTTTAGAATACCACCAGGTCTCAGACAGTCTCACCTCCACCATCAGGTCTCATAGAGTCTCACCTCCACCATCAGGTCTCACCTCCACCATCAGGTCTCATAGTGTCTCACCTCCACCATCAGGTCTCATAGAGTCTCACCTCCACCATCAGGTCTCACCTCCACCATCAGGTCTCAGACAGTCTCACCTCCACCATCAGGTCTCAGACAGTCTCACCTCCACCATCAGGTCTCACCTCCACCATCAGGTCTCATACAGTCTCACCTTCACCATCAGGTCTCACCTCCACCATCAGGTCTCAGACAGTCTCACCTCCACCATCAGATCTCACCTCCACCATCAGGTCTCAGACAGTCTCACCTCCACCATCAGGTCTCAGACAGTCTCACCTCCACCATCAGGTCTCAGCCAGTCTCACCTCCACCATCAGGTCTCACCTCCACCATCAAGTCTCATACAGTCTCACCTTCACCATCAGGTCTCACCTCCACCATCAGGTCTCATAGAGTCTCACCTCCACCATCAGGTCTCAGACAGTCTCACCTCCACCATCAGGTCTCAGACAGTCTCACCTCCACCATCAGGTCTCACCTCCACCATCAGGTCTCACCTCCACCATCAGGTCTCATACAGTCTCACCTCCACCATCAGGTCTCAGACAGTCTCATCTCCACCATCAGGTCTCAGACAGTCTCATCTCCACCATCAGGTCTCAGACAGTCTCATCTCCACCATCAGGTCTCACCTCCACCATCAGGTCTCATACAGTCTCATCTCCACCATCAGTTCTCAGACAGTCTCACCTCCACCATCAGGTCTCACCTCCACCATCAGGTCTCATACAGTCTCATCTCCACCATCAGGTCTCACCTCCACCATCAGGTCTCATACAGTCTCATCTCCACCATCAGTTCTCAGACAGTCTTACCTCCACCATGAGGTCCACTACGTCAGTAGGCATTGTCTCTATGAGGATATCTATGACCCCCCTCCCCCAACACTCTCTCTCTCACCTCGACCAATAGGTCCACTACGTCAGTGGGCATCTTCTTGATGAGGATATCTATGACCCTTAGGATATCTGTCTTAGCCCGGGTCAGAGAGATGGTGTGGACATTCTGCTGTGACTGAAAGTTAGCCTGCATGGTTGTGTGTCTGTGGACCTAAAAATGAAAAATGAAAATTACATTTTTATTTCATTGGTATTACCTATTGAATAAATAATTATTAATAATTTATTTGATTTCTAATCATTTATTTAAGGATTTAAAAAACGATCAGCATTTGATAAAGGAGAGGAATGACTTATCTGAAGCTGTGGAGAGGCTAGAGATAAGGGCAGTGTGACAGCAGTGGGGACATGTCCAGAGGAAAAGAGGTACGGGGAGACAACGAGGTCTCACCTCTCTGGCAATAGTTGTAATGAGAGGCGGGTGATCTGGCGGGTGGCAACGAGAGACAGCGCGTGGCGTGTCGAGCGGGCCGAGTCGGCCGCTGGTTTGAGGGGGGGGGGGGGTGGGGGGGACGCCCATTGTGATGCTAACCAGGCAGCAGGGCGAAGACAGCCGGAGGGAGGGAGAGGGAAAAGAGAGAAAAGAATAAGGGAAGCGTTAGAAACTGAGTGAATAGATTAGACACAGCTTATAATGTCAGGCCAAGGTCAACGAGATCACTCACACTGCACTGGGAATAATGGACTTCCAAAACGCACAATAATTAGGCCCTGCCCTTGGTAACTCAGCATCCGTCCGTCAGCCAGGCACCATCACACATAGGGCCTTGCACACACTCACACACACACACACACACACACACTCACTTACTCAAACACACACACACACGGGCCCATGCCACTAGCTAGCCGTGGAAATTGAGAATAGTTGGTGCTGTCTGAAATGGAGTGCCAGTGGCCCCCTTGTTAACAAATGATCTGAGTGGGGAACCAGGTGAATATGGATTAGGATGGGGTTAAGGGTAATGGACCAGGTGAATATGGATTAGGATGGGGTTAGGGGTAACAGACCAGGGGAATATGGGTTAGGATGGGGTTAGGGGTAATGGACCAGGTGAATATGGATTAGGATGGGGTTAGGGGTAACGAACCAGGTGAATATGGATTAGGATGGGGTTAGGGGTAATGGACCAGGTGAATATGGATTAGGATGGGGTTAGGGGTAATGGACCAGGTGAATATGGGTTAGGATGGGGTTAGGGGTAACAGACCAGGTGAATATGGATTAGGATGGGGTTAGGGGTAATGGACCAGGTGAATATGGATTAGGATGGGGTTAGGGGTAATGGACCAGGTGAATATGGGTTAGGATGGGGTTAGGGGTAACGAACCAGGTGAATATGGGTTAGGATGGGGTTAGGGGTAACGAACCAGGTGAATATGGATTAGGATGGGGTTAGGGGTAATGGACCAGGTGAATATGGATTAGGATGGGGTTAGGGGTAATGGACCAGGTGAATATGGATTAGGATGGGGTTTGGGGTAATGGACCAGGTGAATATGGATTAGGATGGGGTTAGGGGTAATGGACTAGGTGAATATGGGTTAGGATGGGGTTTGGGGTAATGGAACAGGTGAATATGGATTAGGATGGGGTTAGGGGTAATGGACCAGGGGAATATGGGTTAGGATGGGGTTAGGGGTAACAGACCAGGGGAATATGGGTTAGGATGGGGGTAGGGGTAGTTTGAGGTAGGGGAGCAGAGGGGTGAACCACTTCAAAGGTTTTGGGCTTATTGTGAGTGGGAGGCTACGCTGCTCTGCTCTTTAGACAAGTGGCTAAAGCAATCTGTCCTCCAACATCAGCTCCAACCGTGTCCTTATCCCCAGCCCAGCATGTCCCCCCCCCCCCCCCCCCCCATCACCATCACCCATCAACACACGGCCCAGTGCACTAGTGTTCCACTCAGCAGGACGACCGCGGCCTGGACTCCTCAAGGTCAAACAGCACAAGGTTAACCAACCCATATACAACACAAATGCAGCACACGTTCAGCGCACATCACTGCGTTCCGTATCAGGAAGTAGACTGGCACTCTATGAGGCACTCGTTCTGTTTATAAAGCCCTCCCTGCATTGTTAACGTACAGAGACGTATGAGATACCAAACCTGGCCTCAGGGATGGTTAACTCTGAGATCCCTTCGATATCCAGTTAGGTAAATCTTCTTTTAGTTGACATGTTTACCGTATGTTTAACATGCTACATGACTTGTTAGCGAGTCTATCCGAAGAGAATACACACCGAACAAAAATATAAACACAACGTGTAAAGTGTTGGTCCACTGTTCCATGAACTAAAATAAAAATGCTCCATAGTCGCACAAAAAAGCTTATTTCTCTAAAATGTTGTGCACAAATTTGTTTACATCCCTGTTAGTGAGCATTTCTTCTTTGCTAAGATAATCCATCCACTTGACAGGTGTGGCATATCAAGAAGCTGATTAAACAGCATGATCATTACACAGGTGCACCTTGTGCCGGGGACAATAAAAGGCCACTCTAAAATATGCAGTTTTGTCACACAACACAATGCCACAGATGTCTCAAGTTTTGAGGGAGCGTGCAATTTGCATGCTGATTGCAGAAATGGCTACTAGAGCTGTTTCCAGAGAATTGAATGTTAATTTCTCTATCATAAGCCGCCTTCAACGTAATTTTAGAGAATTTGGCAGTATGTCCAACCGGACTCACAACCTCAGATCACGTGTAACCACACCAGCCCAGGACCTCCACATCCAGCTTCTTCACCTGCTGGATCATCTGAGACCAGCCACCCGGAGAGCTGATCAAACTGTGGGTTTGCACAACCAAAGAATTTCTGCAAAAACTGTCAGAAACCCTCTAAGGGAAGCTCATTTGCGTGCTCGTCATCCTCACCAAGGTCGGCGTCGTAACCGACTTCAGTGGGCAAATGCTCACCTTTAATGGCCAAATGCTCACCTTCAATGTCCAAATGCTCACCTTCAATGTCCAAATGCTCACCTTTAATGGCCAAATGCTCACCTTTAATGGCCAAATGCTCACCTTCAATGGCCAAATGCTCACCTTCAATGGCCAAATGCTCACCTTCAATGGCCAAATGCTCACCTTCAATGGCCAAATGCTCACCTTCAATGTCCAAATGCTCACCTTCAATGTCCAAATGCTCACCTTCAATGTCCAAATGCTCACCTTCAATGGCCAAATGCTCACCTTTTAATGGCCAAATGCTCACCTTCAATGGCCACTGGCATGTTGGAGAACATTTCAGACAAATCAATGTGACGCTTGTACAGCAGCTAAGATGGGTAGGTCAGGACCTGTGTTCATAAAGTGTCTAAAGAGTAGGAGTGCTGGTCTAGGATCAGTTTGACCTTGTAGATGATAAGGAATGAGATTAGATGAACAAATGGGGGCCTGATCCTAGATCAACAATGTTTTTTTAGTAGTAGAGCTGTCTTCTCTGCCCAGGTGAAGCTGTGTGAAGAGCAACAGACTTAAACCCAGGCGTCCCCTGCCAGCTGTCAGTCGCTGTGTTTTGATCAAAGGCCATATTAATAAGACAATAAGACAAAGGTGTTTGCTCGTCACCTTCAAACACACCTCAGCTTGGTAAACACACACACACACAGACACACACACAGACACACACACAGACACACACACACACACACACACACACACACACACACACACACACACACACACACACACACACACACACACACACAGACAAACTCGCACACACAGACAATGATTGATTATTTGTGAGCTAGGAGGAAGTGGAAAATATCTATTACCCCAGTCACATGGCTTCACTCATTGGTTACCTGGCACACATATATTCCTGGTACAGACACAGTCCTGGTACAGACACAGACATGGTACAGACCTGGTACAGACACAGTCATGGTGTGTCAGAGCAAGGGGAACCACTACTTCAAGTCTCAGAGCAAGTGACGTCACCGACTGAAAGGCAGCTAGAGCGCACCACCGCTACCTAGCTAGCTATTTCACATTGGTTACATTCACCCCCCTTTCGACCTCCTCCTTTTCCGCAGCAACCAGTGATCCGGGTCACGGCACCAATGTAACAGCTTAACTTTAGACCGTCCCCTCGCCCCGACCCGGGCGCGAACCAGGACTCTCTGCACACATCAACAACAGTCACCCACGAAGCATCATTACCCATCGTTCCCAAAGGCTGCGGCCCTTGCAGAGCAAGGGGAACCACTACTTCAAGTCTCAGAGCAAGTGACGTCACCGACTGAAAGGCTGCTAGCGCACACCACCGCTAACTAGCTAGCCATTTCACATCGGTTACACTAGGACCTAGGATGATAAGAGAGTATATTCTATAACACTTTTACATTTAAAATTATGCATTTTACACATTTCTACAACCAATAACACAGAAACAACTGAATTTATATATATATATTAATAAGTCTGAATTGATATATATATATATATATAACGCTTTCTCTCTCTTTATCCTCATCTCTCTCACACACACACACACGCACACGCACACACACACACACACACACACACACACACACACACACACACACACACACACAAACTTAAAAATTATTATTTAAAAAGTTCAGATATGAAATGGTATTTCTTCGGTTATACAAGCTGTGTAAACGCCATGTGTCTCATTGTGATGAGGTCCTCAAATCTCTCCTTATGGAAAAGAGATGAGAGATGAGTGATACACATGAACCGGACTAACAGCCATTCCCTTTGTTAGATAACCATCCACCTGTTTGTCAATACACTCAGTTCAAAGATGCAGCCTGTCAGGCATACGATACGCATGTAAGACTCATCGCCAGCTATATATCTAAATAACCAGTAAGGTTTACGCATATGAATAAATAAAGGTTAGGCCATGCAGAGTACAGAGGAGAAGTGTGTGTGTGCGTACGTATGTGTGTATAATGTTGCATTTTTCTTCACACACTACTCTGCTATCCAGCAGTGTGTAGTCCCTGTGATTTCCAACGTTATTTAATTTCATTATTGACCTGATTCTCCACAAAATATGAATAATTCTGCTTTATATATCTACTGATACTCTCATATCGTTCCTATAAACCACTAATTATATTCTGCCCTGTATCATTGATCTTCTTCCGTGGCTTCTGTTGCTGTAACTTAAAGGACAATGTCAGTCAAAAAACATGATTTCCTGTGTTTTATATACACTGCTCAAAAAAATAAAGGGAACACTAAAATAACACATCCTAGATCTGAATGAATGAAATATTCTTATTAAATACTTTTTTCTTTACATAGTTGAATGTGCTGACAACAAAATCACACAAAAATTATCAATGGAAATCAAATTTATCAATCTATGGAGGTCTGGATTTGGAGTCACACTCAAAATTAAAGTGGAAAACCACACTACAGGCTGATCCAACTTTGATGTAATGTCCTTAAAACAAGTCAAAATGAGGCTCAGTAGTGTGTGTGGCCTCCACGTGCCTGTATGACCTCCCTACAACGCCTGGGCATGCTCCTGATGAGGTGGCGGATGGTCTCCTGAGGGATCTCCTCCCAGACCTTGACTAAAGCATCCGCCAACTCCTGGACAGTCTGTGGTGCAACGTGGCTTTGGTGGATGGAGCGAGACATGATGTCCCAGATGTGCTCAATTGGATTCAGGTCTGGGGAACGGGCGGGCCAGTCCATAGCATCAATGCCTTCCTCTTGCAGGAACTGCTGACACACTCCAGCCACATGAGGTCTAGCATTGTCTTGCATTAGGAGGAACCCAGGGCCAACCGCACCAGCATATGGTCTCACAAGGCGTCTGAGGATCTCATCTCGGTACCTAATGGCAGTCAGGCTACCTCTGGTGAGCACATGGAGGGCTGTGCGGCCCCCAAAGAAATGCCACCCCACACCATGACTGACCCACCGCCAAACCGGTCATGCTGGAGGATGTTGCAGGCAGCAGAACGTTCTCCACGGCGTCACATGCTCAGTGTGAACCTGCTTTCATCTGTGAAGAGCACAGGGCTCCAGTGGCGAATTTGCCAATCTTGGTGTTCTCTGGCAAATGCCAAATGTTCTGCACGGTGTTGGGCTGTAAGCACAACCCCCACCTGTGGATGTCGGGCCCTCATACCACCCTCATGGAGTCTGTTTCTGACCGTTTGAGCAGACACATGCACATTTGTGGCCTGCTGGAGGTCATTTTGCAGGGCTCTGGCAGTGCTCCTCCTGATCCTCCTTGCACAAACGCGGAGGTAGCGGTCCTGCTGATGGGTTGTTGCCCTCCTACGGCCTCCTCCACGTCTCCTGATGTACTGGCCTGTCTCCTGGTAGCGCCTCCATGCTCTGGACACTACACTGACAGACACAGCAAACCTTCTTGCCACAGCTCGCATTGATGTGCCATCCTGGATGAGCTGCACTACCTGAGCCACTTGTGTGGGTTGTAGACTCCGTCTCATGCTACCACTAGAGTGAAAGCACCGCCAGCATTCAAAAGTAACCAAAACATCAGCCAGGAAGCACAGAAACTGAGAAGTGGTCTGTGGTCACCACCTGCAGAACCACTCCTTTATTGGGGGTGTCTTGCTAATTGCCTATAATTTCCACCTTTTGTCTATTCCATTTGCACAACAGCATGTAAAATTGATTGTCAATCAGTGTTGCTTCCTAAGTGGACAGTTTGATTTCACAGAAGTGTGATTGACTTGGAGTTACATTGTGTTGTTTAAGTGTTCCCTTTATTTTTTTGAGCAGTGTATATTTCCACACTATGAGGTTGGAGTAATACTGTGAAATTGTGAAAATTATGATAATGCCCTTTTTAGTGTAGGAGACGTTTTTGAAAAGACCACCTGACATTTCATCCTGTTTTGGTGGGATGGAGTTTTGTCTTTCCATAGGGACATCACCATGCAATACATTCATTATTCGTTATAGATCAGGTATGAAAATAGAAGACAGATTAGTCTATCAAATTTCACAAAAATATTATATAAATATACTAAAGCAAAAATATACACAAATAATACATTATCTGATGAAATTGCTTTCGAAAGGGGCACAAGACAGGGATGTCCTCTCTCCCCCCCTCCTGTTTGCACTGGCAATTGAACCGCTTGCAGAAAGAATTAGACAGGTATCAGTATTGGTAAACATTGTCACGTGTGCTCCCTCTCCGGCCTCTAGGTCACCAGGCTGCTTGTTATGGCGCACACCTGTCACCATCGTTACACACATCAGCGCATTATGACACTCACCTGGACTCCATCACCTCCTTGATTACCTGCCCTATATCTGTCCGTCCCTGTGGTTCCTTCACCAGGCATCAGTTTCTGTTTCTGTGTCATGTCTGTGCGTTGTTCGTGTTTCTTATTTTGTATTACTTTGTGTTAATTTATTAACCTGTTGAGGCTGGGGGCGCTGTTGTCACTATTTATGCTAATCGTGTAATTTTTGAAACGGCTTCCCACAAAATTCTTGATTGTACAATATGCATATTATTATTATTATTGGATAGAAAACAGTCTATAGTTTCTATAGGAGTTGAAATTTTGTCTCTAAGTGGAACAGAGCCCATTCTACAGCAATTTCCCTGACATGGAGTCAGATTTCAGAAATGTTGGCCCCTGATCTGGAGTCAGTTAAAAGGCCACTGTTATTGCTATGAGTATACGGACACTGCTTACGTCTTCCCCTGGATGCCTTTACGTGATGACGATTTGAATGGGGTCGATTGCGCGTTCACAGGCACTACAAATTAAAAAACCCTGTAGCTAGCAACTCTTTTCTTGGTGCGTCATGCGCGTGGAGGACACCGACCCGCACCTGTTCCAAGCATTAGTGTTGGGAGTAATCTTTCTCCGGTCATGTTAAGACTCGTTATAGGAGTTAAAAACATCATAAGGTAGTTAATTTAAAGCGTTTTATAGCCATTTATATCCGTTTAGTGCGATTTTGGGACATTTATTTCTGAAACGCTGTGAATAGCTGGGCACGCTTCCAGTTCATCCCGAACGCAGTTGGCATCTCCACATGGCAAGAGGACAGCTTTCCACCAAAAGACGATTAGACCCAAGAAAGGATCCTTTGCCCAAGATACTGATGGAAGAACAGCTCAAAGTAGGAACAATTTATTATGATAAATCGTGTTTCTGTCGAAAAATGTTAGTGGCTTAGGACGCCATGTTTTTTGACGTAGCTTCGCTTGGCGCAAACTGTATTGAAAAGTAAGGATAATTTAAAAAATGTAATTCCGCGATTGTATTAAGAATTAAATTGTCTATCAATCCCTGTCCACCCTATATTTTTTAGTCACGTTTATGAGTATTTATGTATAAGAGTAGATCACTGTCTAATATGGCGCACGGACATTTTCTCACCAGCTGGGCTACATTTCACATTGTCTAACCAT
Organism: Salvelinus fontinalis; assembly: GCF_029448725.1. Classification (NCBI taxonomy): domain Eukaryota; kingdom Metazoa; phylum Chordata; class Actinopteri; order Salmoniformes; family Salmonidae; genus Salvelinus; species Salvelinus fontinalis. The sequence goes on along the minus strand of NC_074666.1, from coordinate 16,350,495 downwards.
GATTTTGGTGGCTAAATATGCACATTTTCGAACAAACTGTATATGTATGTTGTAATGTGATGTTACAGGGGTGTCATCTGAAGAATTCTGAGAAGGTTAGTGAAAAAAATAATATATTTTGGCGATGTTGACGTTATCGCTCACTTTGGCTAGAATCAATGCTGGGCTGCTATGTGCTATGTGCTATGCTAATATAACGATTTATTGTGTTTTCGCTGTAAGACACTTAGAAAATCTGAAATATTGTCTGTATTCACAGGATCTGTGTCTTTCGATTAGTGTATGCTGTGTATTTTTACGAAATGTTTGATGATTAGTAAGTAGGTAAACACGTTGCTCTATGTAGTTATCCTGTCTAGGATGAGGGTGCCGCTAGCGGCACTCCCCCCCCCCCCCCCCACTGAAAAGGCAGAGCCGCGAAATTCAAAAAAAATATTTTTTTAAAATATTTAACTTTCACACATTAAAGTCCAATACAGCTAATGAAAGACACAGATCTTGTGAATCCAGCCAACATGTCCAATTTTTTAAATGTTTTACAGGGAAGACACAATATGTAAAGATGTACATCTATTACCTAAAAACACATTAGCATAATCCACCATCTTTTATTTGTCCACCAACACCAGTAGCTATCACCAATTCGGCTAAACTAAGATATTTATAGCCCCTAACCAAGAAAAAAACTCATCAGATGACAGTCTGATAACATATTTATGGTATGGGATAGGTTTTGTTAGAAAAAAGTGCATATTTCAGGTAGATGGCATAGGTTACAATTGCACCCACCGTCACAAATGGAATAGAAAAACTACATTGAGCAACGTGTTTACCTACTTACTAATCATCAAACATTTCGTAAAAATACACAGCATACACTAATCGAAAGACACAGATCCTGTGAATACAGACAATATTTCAGATTTTCTAAGTGTCTTACAGCGAAAACACAATAAATCGTTATATTAGCATAGCACATAGCACATAGCAGCCCAGCATTGATTCTAGCCAAAGTGAGCGATAAAAGTCAACATCGCCAAAATATATTAATTTTTTCACTAACCTTCTCAGAATTCTTCAGATGACACTCCTGTAACATCATATTACACAATCCATATAGAGTTTGATCGAAAATGTTTATATTTAGCCACCAAAATCATGGTTAGACAATGTGAAATGTAGCCAAGCTGGTGAGAAAATGTCCGTGCGCCACTTAGACAGTGATCTACTCTTATACATAAATACTCATAAACGTGACTAAAAAATATAGGGTGGACAGGGATTGATAGACAATTTAATTCTTAATACAATCGCGAAATTACATTTTTTAATTTATCCTTACTTTTCAATACAGTTTGCGCCAAGCGAAGCTACGTCAAAAAACATGGCGTCCTAAGCCACTAACATTTTTCGACAGAAACACGATTTATCATAATAAAAATGTCCTACTTTGAGCTGTTCTTCCATCAGTATCTTGGGCAAAGGATCCTTTCTTGGGAGTAATCGTCTTTTAGTGGAAAGCTGTCCTCTTGCCATGTGGAAATGCCAACTGCGTTCGGGATGAACTGGAAGCGTGCCCAGCAATTCACAGCGTTTCAGAAATAAATGTCCCAAAATCGCACTAAACGGATATAAATTGCTATAAAACGCTTTAAATTAACTACCTTATGATGTTTTTAACTCCCATAACGAGTAGAAACATGACCCGAGTAATATTACTCCCTCCACTAATGCTTGGAACAGGTGCGGGTCGGTGTCCTCTAGGCGCATGACGCAGCTCCAAAAGAGTGACTAGCCTCAGGGTTTTTTAATTTGTAGTGCCTGTGAACGCGCAATCGACCCCATTCAAATCGTCATCACGTAAAGGCATCCAGGGGAAGACGTAAGCAGTGTCCGTATACTCATAGCAATAACAGTGCCCCTTTAACTGACTCCAGATCAGGGGCCAAAATTTCTGAAATCTGACTCCATGTCAGGGAAATTGCTGTAGAATGGGCTCTGTTCCACTTAGAGACAAAATTTCAACTCCTATAGAAACTATAGACTGTTTTCTATCCAATAATAATAATAATATGCATATTGTACGATCAAGGATTTTGTGGGAAGCCGTTTCAAAAATTACACGATTAGCATAAATAGTCACAACAGCGCCCCCATCCTCAACAGGTTATTCTAGTCCATTTGTGACGGTGGGTGCAATTGTAACCTATGCCATCTACCTGAAATATGCACATTTTTCTAACAAAACCTATCCCATACCATAAATATGTTATCAGACTGTCATCTGATGAGTTTTTTTCTTGGTTAGGGGCTATAAATATCTTAGTTTAGCCGAATTGGTGATAGCTACTGGTGTTGGTGGACAAATAAAAGATGGTGGATTATGCTAATGTGTTTTTAGGTAATAGATGTACATCTTTACATATTGTGTCTTCCCTGTAAAACATTTTAAAAATCGGACATGTTGGCTGGATTCACAAGATCTGTGTCTTTCATTAGCTGTATTGGACTTTAATGTGTGAAAGTTAAATATTTTTAAAAATATATTTTTTTTGAATTTCGCGGCTCTGCCTTTTCAGTGGGGGTGGGGGGGGAGTGCCGCTAGCGGCACCCTCAGCCTAGACAGGTTAAAACACTCACTCCCTGAACTTGCTTCCCGACTCTCAGCGCACAACATTACAAACATGAATATAAACTACATTTATTTGCCAACAATGTCTTGATATACCTGCCTAATATTGAAAACTCAATGCCCCCTTGTTAAAAATGCCAAGAGTGTGCAAAGCTGTCATCAAGGCAAAGTTTGGTTACTTATAAGAATCTCAAATATAAAATATATTTTGATTTGTTTTAACACTTTATTGGTTACAACATGATTCCATATGTTATTTCATAGTTTTGATGTGTGCACTATTATTCTACAATGTAGAAAATAGTAAAAATAAAGAAAAACCCCGGAATGACTAGGTGACTTTGGTCGCCAGCTGGACGGTGTTTCCTCCGACACATTGGGCTTCCGGGTTAAGCGAGCAGTTAGTCAAGCCGTGTTGTTTGGCAGGGTTGTGTTTCGGAGGACGTATGGCTCTCGACCTTCCCCTCTCCCGAGTCCATAGGGGAGTTGCAGCGATGGGACAAGACTGTAACTACCAATTGGATATCACAAAAAAATATATATAAAAACATAAAATAAGAACACTATAATAATATGGAAGAAAATTAAATGAATTCTACAAGAACAGATATCACTCCATAAAAATACAATCCTATTGTAACGATCGTCGTATAGAGGAGAAGGAGAAGACCAAGGTGCAGCGTGGTAAGTATTCATAATTCCTTTTAATGAATATGAAATACTAGAACAAAACAACAAAAACGATAAACGAACAGTTCTGCAAGGTGACATACACTAAACAGAAAACAATCACCCACCAACACAGGTGGGAACAGGCTACCTAAGTATGATTCTCAATCAGAGACAACGATAGACAGCTGCCTCTGATTGGGAACCATACCAGGCCAAACACATAGAAATACAAAACAAGGACAACATAGAACACCAGACATAGAATGCCCACCCCAACTCACTGCCTGACCAACCAAAATAGAGACATAAAAAGGATCTCTACGGTCAGGGCGTGACACCTATGGAACAATCCTTGAATAACTTTTCAGAATTCACAGATAAACTGGTACAAATGGAAAACTAAAGCCATAGAAACCGTACATTATTATTTTTTTTATTTTTTTATTTAACCAGGAAGGGCTCATTGAGATTTAAAATCTCTTTTTCAAGAGCGTCTCGGCCAAGATAGGCAGCACCAAGTCATTACAAAAATTACAGACAGACAACATGAAAAACTACAAGTAATCTAGTAAAAACCATAGAATTCACAGGAGTATAACAAAAATCAAAAACAGCAAATTAAAAACATTGACAGGTCAGGGAATCAGTCTCAAGATCATTCATCAGTGATTTAAAAATACCAATCGGGACAAGTTCTTCCAGTTTAAAAGTATTTTGTAAGGCGTTTATATACGATGGCGCAGAGTACATAAAAGCCCTTTTACCAAATTCAGTTCGGACATTTGGAACAGTTAGCAGGATAAAGTCCAGCGAAAGAAGAGAGTACCCACCACATTTCTGAACAATGAAAATGCCCAAATAAAAAGGTAGTAAACACAAAATGGCTTTGTAAATAAAAGTATACCAGTGACTGGGCCTACGAGTGGCCAGAGAGAAGAGAAGGCCAGCCAACCCTGGTATACAAAGTGCAGTGGTGCGTAAGGGTTTTGCAGTTTAAAATAAATCTCAAAGTGCCATGGTAAAGGGTGTCAATTGATCTCAAACACTGAGCGGAAGCATTCATATAAAATATCCCCATAGTCTAGTAAAGGCATAAATGTAGCTGATACTAGCCTCCTTCTGGCTTCAAAAGAAAAACAGGCCTTATTCCTAAAATAAAATCCCAATTTCAGCTTCAATTTTTTTGTAAGTTGTTGAATATGCAATTTAATAGAGAGGCCGTCATCAATTAAAATTCCAAGATATTTATATGAGGTTACAACCTCAATCTCCTTGCCCTGACAGGTAGTAATAGGTGAACGGTTCAGAGGTCTATTTCTTGCTTTAGAAAACACCATTAGTTTAGTTTTGTCAGTATTGATGATAAGCTTCAATTGACACAAGGTATGTTGAACAGTATAAAAAGCAATTTGCAAGTTCTGGAAGGCTTTTGTAAGAGACGAGGCACAACAGTAAATAACAGTATCATCAGCATAAAAATGAAGTTGCGCATTTTGGACATTTTTGTCTAAATCATTTATATAAATAGTGAATAAGAGAGGACCAAGTGCAGAGCCTTGGGGCACACCATTAAAGACAGACAATTTAATTGACATAAGCCCATCAAATTGAGTTCTATCAGACAGATAGTTGGCAAACCATGCAACTGCATGCTCTGAAAGACCTACACTCGACAATCTCTGCCTTAGTATAGCATGATCAACTGTATCAAAAGCCTTAGAGAGATCAATAAAAAGTGAGACACAGTGCTGTTTTTTGTCAAGGGCTTCAGTGATATCATTGAAAACCTTCATGGCTGCTGTAATTGTGCTATGCTTCTTCCTGAAGCCCGATTGGTACATTGATAAAATAGAGTTAGTAAATAACAACTCTTTTAGCTGTTCACTCACAAGGGTTTCAAGTATTTTCACCAGGGGTGACAGCTTTGAGATTGGCCTATAATTATTTAAAAGAGTTGGATCTCCCCCTTTTAAAAGTGGTAGGACAAATGCTGATTTCCAGATTTTCGGGGTTTCATTACATTCCAGGGTTAGATCCACAATTAACTGCTAATAGGAAATACAATTATTTCCATGACAGAATTAAAAATAAAGGTTGGCCTGACCAATGTAGATATTTTCAAATACATGCAACTTAAAAGTTTTAGATGACAAAATGTCAATATGAATTTTTTTGGACATGTTGAGGGAATCCTCTTTGAGTCAGAAAAGGGAACTCATATGACAGCTGGATGGCAGCTCCCCGCCATGACTACAGGGAGCGGGGCGGAGAGCTGCCATCCAGCTGGAGGGAGGAAACCATGACTACGGGCGTGGGGCGGGGAGCTGCCATCCAGCTGGAGGAGGGAAACCATGACTACAGGGGGCGGGGCGGGGAGCTGCCATCCAGCTGGAGGAGGGAAACCATGACTACAGGGGGCGGGGCGGGGAGCTGCCATCCAGCTGGAGGGAACCATGACTACGGGGCGTGGGGCGGAGAGCTGCCATCCAGCTGGAGGGGGGAAACCATGACTACGGGGGGCGGGGAGCTGCCATCCAGCTGGAGGGAGGAAACCATGACTACGGGGGGTGGGGCGGGGAGCTGCCATCCAGCTGGAGGAGGGAAACCATGACTACGGGGGGTGGGGCGGGGAGCTGCCATCCAGCTGGAGGGAGGAAACCATGACTACGGGGCGTGGGGCGGAGAGCTGCCATCCAGCTGGAGGGAGGAAACCATGACTACGGGGCGTGGGGCGGGGAGCTGCCATCCAGCTGGAGGAGGGAAACCATGACTACAGGGGGCGGGGCGGAGAGCTGCCATCCAGCTGGAGGAGGGAAACCATGACTACGGGGGGTGGGGCGGGGAGCTGCCATCCAGCTGGAGGAGGGAAACCATGACTACAGGGGGCGGGGCGGGGAGCTGCCATCCAGCTGGAGGAGGGAAACCATGACTACAGGGGGCGGGGCGGGGAGCTGCCATCCAGCTGGAGGGAACCATGACTACGGGGCGTGGGGCGGAGAGCTGCCATCCAGCTGGAGGGAGGAAACCATGACTACGGGGGGCGGGGAGCTGCCATCCAGCTGGAGGGAGGAAACCATGACTACGGGGGGTGGGGCGGGGAGCTGCCATCCAGCTGGAGGAGGGAAACCATGACTACGGGGGGTGGGGCGGGGAGCTGCCATCCAGCTGGAGGGAGGAAACCATGACTACGGGGCGTGGGGCGGAGAGCTGCCATCCAGCTGGAGGGAGGAAACCATGACTACGGGGCGTGGGGCGGGGAGCTGCCATCCAGCTGGAGGGAGGAAACCATGACTACAGGGGGGGGGGGGGGGCGGGGAGCTGCCATCCAGCTGGAGGGAGGAAACCATGACTACGGGGGGCGGGGCGGGGAGCTGCCATCCAGCTGGAGGGAGGAAACCATGACTACGGGGCGTGGGGCGGGGAGCTGCCATCCAGCTGGGGGGAGGAAACCATGACTACAGGGGGCGGGGCGGGGAGCTGCCATCCAGCTGGAGGAGGGAAACCATGACTACGGGGGGCGGGGCGGGGAGCTGCCATCCAGCTGGAGGAGGGAAACCATGACTACGGGGGGCGGGGCGGGGAGCTGCCATCCAGCTGGAGGAGGGAACCATGACTACAGGGGGCGGGGCGGGGAGCTGCCATCCAGCTGGAGGAGGGAAACCATGACTACAGGGGGCGGGGCGGGGAGCTGCCATCCAGCTGGAGGAGGGAAACAATGACTATGGGGGGCGGGGCGGGGAGCTGCCATCCAGCTGGAGGAGGGAAACCATGACTACAGGGGGCGGGGCGGGGAGCTGCCATCCAGCTGGAGGAGGGAAACCATGACTACGGGGGGCGGGGTGGGGAGCTGCCATCCAGCTGGAGGAGGGAACCATGACTACGGGGGCGGGGAGCTGCCATCCAGCTGGAGGGAGGGAACCATGACTACGGGGGCGGGGAGCTGCCATCCAGCTGGAGGAAGGTCTGCAAACCTCTCTGCCAATAACAGCTAGTTTTCAGTTTCCCCTCCCCACTCCCAGACAGTCCCAGCAAAATTATTGCTTGAGAAATTGCCCTTTGCTAAGAAGCTATCTTAGTTTCTTTTCTTCTTTTTTTTAACCATTTTTAAATGGAAACGATTAGTACGCTACTTAATTGTTGCCCAGAAATGATTTGATATTGAGATAAAAACGGCTGGATTGGACCTTTAACATGAAGCCAAGAGGGATCTTTCTTCTGCAATAGTTTCATCATCAAAAAACAGTAAGGTGTTAGGAATCTAGTAAAACCACGATAAATATTTTATAATAGCTACTGTATAATCACTATGAGTTGCACCTGCTATAACACACACACACACACACACATCTGTTTTTACCATTCTTTAAATCTCTTTTGCAAACGTACACATGTTCAACGTGATTTAATTGCCAAAAAGGGTTTTTTATGTCCACACTGTAGATGGGATATTATGTGTGTGTGTGTACTGCATTGTAGTGGTTAGCTTTAAATAAACACTCTGATCATTATCAGAGAATGACAGCTCTAATATAGATTTTATTTTTTACTTTATGAAGGCTGTAGCTAAAATGAGATAAAGTAACGTTTGCGTGTGTGCCTGCATGCATGCGATTCCTTATTGCCAGGTCTACAGTGAAACATTCAACAGTAAATAGTGTAGCTAGGTACATGCTAGTTACATGCTAGATACATGCTAGGAACATGATAGTTACATGCTAGGTACATGCTAGGTACATGCTAGGTACATGCTAGGTACATGCTAGGTACATGCTAGGAACATGCTAGGTACATGCTAGGTACATGCTAGGTACATGCTAGGTACATGCTAGGTACATGCTAGGTACAAGCTAGGTACAAGCTAGGTACATGATAGGTACATGCTAAGTACATGCTAGGAACATTCCGTACATCCGTTATAAGAACCTGTTCAAGTTTACAATTTCAAACAGAAAGGGCTTGAAGTTAAGATGTATATGGCGGATGTGTATTACGTTGACTTGTTCCTGGGTGAATTCAGCGATCATCCAGTGCCACTGACATATCCTTCCTTATTAGGTTTTTAAGATAAACACTTTCTACACAATATGAAACACAATCATTCATTGGACAATACAGATGTCGGAATGACGTCTGTGTTACTAATCTATAAAGGGTTTAAATTGATCTTGATTTACATTGTTCTTGGCCCTGTGATTCTCAGTGTGATTTAATTTCATTATTATTTAATAACATAAGTATTTATTTAATAGTGTAATAATATTAAGAATCTTTGACACTTATTATTGGTATAATCCTTTTTCAGTTGCCGGATATACAATTTTTGAGTAAAATCCTGGGGTGTGACTGTGTTTTCTTAGCCCGTGTAGCAGAGGCAGGCATTTGACTGTGATAAAGCCTCACACACACCTCGCCACACACACACACACACACACACACACACACACACACACACACACACACACACACACACACACACACACACACACACACACACACACACACACACACACACACACACACACACACACACACACACACACACACACCTTACCTCGCTTCACACACACCATTGTTCTAGCCAGCCTTAGTGTTTAAGCTCAACATGACTGTCTAATAATTAAACCATGCATGGCTGGGAGAGAGGAAGAGAGAGGGGGGAGAGAAAGAGAGAGAGAGAGATGGAGAGAGTGTGAAAGGGAGAGGAAGAGAGACAGAGAGAAAGAGAGATGGATAGAGTGTGAAAGGGAGAGGAAGAGGAAGAGAGATAGAGAGAGAGGTGTTCAGACCATATGCTTAGCCACAGTGCCACCTATACTCGTGTGTTAGAATAGGAAATGAATGTCCTGGCGCCCAGCCGCCTGCCTGCCTAGATGCCAGACTGCCTGGGTGCCAGACTGCCTGGGTGCCAGACTGCCTGGGTGCCAGACTGCCTGGGTGCCAGACTGCCTGGGTGCCAGACTGGATGACGAGGCCCTATTCAGGCCAGATAATTTGACTAGAGAGGGATACAGCAGGACAAAGCAGCTGGCTTCAGGACTACAGCAAAACAACACACCCACTGAAAGTGTGTCTACATGTCTGTGTTATATGATACAGACACAAGTAACTGCTGAAATAATAATTAAAACACCTGAATAAATATTTATTTTATTTATTGTATTCAATTCTAACAACTCAGTCCTATTTTTTCATAAATAATGTTTTAGGATTGTTGGTTTTTGAACTGAGGTGGAGTACAGCAGTGGGGTTACATAGTCCTATGTATCAATGTGATGGTAAATGGTAAATAAACAAGACAGACAGACTGACTGAATGTCCCCTTCTGCATTAGGCCGATCCTCCGGCCAATACCCTGAGCCAATGGTTTCAAAAACACAAGGGCCAAAAAAATGACACGGGAATTATCTTTTCAAAACCCCCAATACATTTAATAACACACACAAATAAAATCATAGAAACTGCTAATGTCCGAGCGTTGGGTTGTTGGATTCTTCCAGACCACATTCTCTGCTTCTCCATAGGCCAAACTAAAGATCCCCTTTTCACAGGGCTGATAAGTCAATTTTGTGCCGTAAAAATGCAGACTTGGTCTCCAATCTGTGTCTGGGGTCACAGAGAGCATCATCGTCATCCACTCAATGAGTCATAGACAGGAGGAAGGCCACAACCATGTCCAGGGGTGTTGATGTGTGTGTGTGTGTGTGTGTGTGTGTGTGTGTGTGTGTGTGTGTGTGTGTGTGTGTGTGTGTGTGTGTGTGTGTGTGTGTGTGTGTGTGTGTGTGTGTGTGTGTGTGTGTGTGTGTGTGTGCACGTACATGCGAGTATGTGTGAGGGGGGGTGGGCTGGGCTGCTACAGATCTCCCGTCCTGTCCTGTCCTGCCTTGCCTGGGGAACATTTTTGGTTTGTTTGTGACCTCTCTAAGTGCATCCATGGGTTCGCCTCACCGTGCGCTCTCTCTGTGCATCAGCCTCTCTCTCTTAACGCTAATAAACCCTGAAAAATTACTGCCATTTTGGGCTAACCGTATTAGCACACGCAACACGAAAAAGGCAGACATATTTATACTCATAATAAATTTGTTAAGATAGGGTTTCATCTTAATTGCATAATCTGATGTTGGTAGCATTTTTCATTGGTTGTCTTACTGCCGGGAGTAACCTTGTTTGCAGGGCTGTGAGGGGTAGGTTAGGGGCTGTGTGTGTGTGTGTGCGTGTAGGTTAGCCAGGCAGACAGATAGGGCTCTACTCCATACAGAAAGGTCTCCTCTCTGCCCCGCCTGTCATCCAGCAAGGCAGACATCATTACATCATATTAATGCTCCCCAATCACATTACAGCCGTGGTTTCATCATTCAGTGTGTCAGACGCTGTGCAGGCAGCCCGTCCTGCTGTGTGGTGTCTGTCTGGCAGAACGGAGGGGGGAAAACCGGGTGGAACAGGGTTTGTGTGTGCGTAGGGGGGACCAAGGTGGACTAGGGGGGACCAAGGTGGACTAGGGGGGACCAAGGAGGACCAGGGGGGACCAAGGAGGACCAGGGGGGGACCAAGGTGGACTAGGAGGGACCAAGGTGGACTGAGAGGGACTAGGGGGGACCAGGGGGGACCAAGGTGGACTAGGGGGGACCAAGGTGGACTAAAGGGGGACTAGGGGGGACCAAGGTGGACTAAAGGGGGACAAGGGGGGACCAAGGTGGACTAGGGGGGACCAAGGTGGACTAGGGGGGACCAAGGTGGACCAGGGGGGACCAAGGAGGACTAGGGGGGACCAAGGAGGACTAGGAGGGACCAAGGAGGACTAGGGGGGACCAAGGAGGACTAGTGGGGACCAAGGTGGACTAGGGGGGACCAAGGTGGACTAGGGGGGACCAAGGTGGACTAGAGGGGACAAAGGTGGACTAGGGGGGACCAAGATGGACTAGGGGGTCCAAGGAGGACTAGGAGGGCCCAAGGAGGACTAGGAGGGCCCAAGGATGACTAGGGGGGACCAAGGAGGACTAGGGGGGACAAAGGTGGACTAGGGGGGACAAAGGTGGACTAGGGGGGACCAAGGAGGACTAGGGGGGACCAAGGTGGACTAAGGGGGACCAAGGTGGACTAAGGGGGACCAAGGAGGACTAGGGGGGACCAAGGTGGACTAAGGGGGACCAAGGTGGACTAGGGGGGACCAAGATGGACTAAGGGGGACCAAGGTGGACTAGGGGGGACCAAGGAGGACCAGGGGGGACCAAGGTGGACTAGGGGGGACCAAGGAGGACTAGGGGGGACCAAGGTGGACTAGGGGGGACCAAGGAGGACTAGGGGGGACCAAGGTGGACTAGGGGGACCAAGGTGGACTAGGGGGGACAAAGGTGGACTAGGGGGGACCAAGGAGGACCAGGGGGGACCAAGGTGGACTAGGGGGGACCAAGGAGGACTAGGGGGGACCAAGGTGGACTAGGTGGGACCAAGGTGGACTAGGGGGGACAAAGGTCGACTAGGGGGGACCAAGGAGGACTAGGGGGGACCAAGCTGGACTAAGGGGGACCAAGGTGGACTAGGGGGGACCAAGGAGGACTAGGGGGGACCAAGGTGGACTAGGGGGGACCAAGGTGGACTAGGGGGGATCAAGGTGGACTAAGGGGGACCAAGGTGGACTAGGGGGAACCAAGGGGGACCAAGGTGGACTAGGGGGGACCAAGGTGGACCAGGGGGGACCAAGGTGGACTAGGGGGGACCAAGGAGGACTAGGGGGGACCAAGGTGGACTAGGGGGGACCAAGGAGGACTAGTGGGGACCAAGGTGGACTAGGGGGGACCAAGGTGTACTAGGGGGGACCAAGGTGGACTAGGGGGGACAACGGTGGACTAGGGGGGACCAAGGTAGACAAGGGGGGACTAGGGGGGTCCAAGGAGGACTAGGAGGGCCCAAGGAGGCCTAGGGGGGACCAAGGAGGACCAATGTGGACTAGGGGGGACCAAGGAGGACCAAGGTGGACTAGGGGGGACCAAGGAGGACCAAGATGGACTAGGGGGGACCAAGGTTGGCTAGGGGGGACCAAGGAGGACTAGGGGGGACCAAGGTGGACTGAGGGGGACTAGGGTGGACCAAGGTGGACCAGGGGGGACCAAGGTGGACTAGAGGGGACCAAGGAGGACTAGGGGGGACCAAGGTGGACTGAGGGGACTAGGGGGGACCAAGGTGGACTAGGGGGGACCAAGGTGGACCAAGGTGGACTAGGGGGGACCAAGGAGGACCAGGGGGGACCAAGGTGGACTAGGGGGGACCAAGGAAGACTAGAGGGGACCAAGGTGGACTAGGGGGGACCAAGGAGGACTAGTGGGGACCAAGGTGGACTAGTGGGGACCAAGGTGGACTAGGGGGGACCAAGGTGGACTAGGGGGGACCAAGGAGGACTAGGGGGGACCAATGTGGACTAGGCGGGACCAAGGAGGACTAGGGGGGAACAAGGAGGACTAGGGGGGGACCTATCTAGGGCTCCTACTAATGGTTTTACTGACAACCAGAGTCAAACTACTAACTACAGCTATCACCCACATAACAACATTACTACTGTCTAGTGCTGTAGTCTAGATATCAGAGTGGAGTAATTGCCACTCAAGCTGCACTCAAGGAGTGTGTGTGTGTGTGTGTGTGTGTGTGTGTGTGTGTGTGTGTGTGTGTGTGTGTGTGTGTGTGTGTGTGTGTGTGTGTGTGTGTGTGTGTGTGTGTGTGTGTGTGTGTGTGTGTGTGTGTGTGTGTGTGTGTGTGTGTGTGTGTGTGTGTGTGTGTGTCTGTATGTATATACATGTGCATTATCTCAACCTACGTGTGCAAATTACCTGGACTAACCAGTACCCCCTGTATATAGTCTCCACATTGACTCTGTACCGGTGCCCCCTGTATATAGCCTCCACATTGACTCTGTACCGTAACACCCTGTATATAGCCTCCACATTGACTCTGTACCGGTACCCCCTGTATATAGCCTCCACATTGACTCTGTACCGTAACACCCTGTATATAGCCTCCACATTGACTCTGTACCAGTACCCCCTGTATATAGCCTCCACATTGACTCTGTACCGGTACCCCCTGTATATAGCCTCCACATTGACTCTGTACCGTAACACCCTGTATATAGCCTCCACATTGACTCTGTACCAGTACCCCCTGTATATAGCCTCCACATTGACTCTGTACCAGTACCCCCTGTATATAGCCTCCACATTGACTCGGTACCGGTATCCCCTGTATATAGCCTCCACATTGACTCTGTACCGGTACCCCCTGTATATAGTCTCCACATTGACTCTGTACCGGTACCCCCTGTATATAGCCTCCACATTGACTCGGTACCGGTATCCCCTGTATATAGCCTCCACATTGACTCTGTACCGGTACCCCCTGTATATAGTCTCCACATTGACTCTGTACCGGTACCCCCTGTATATAGCCTCCACATTGACTCTGTACCGGTACCCCCTGTATATAGCCTCCACATTGACTCGGTACCGGTATCCCCTGTATATAGCCTCCACATTGACTCGGTACCGGTACCCCCTGTATATAGCCTCCACATTGACTCGGTACCGGTACCCCCTGTATATAGCCTCCACATTGACTCGGTACCGGTATCCCCTGTATATAGCCTCCACATTGACTCGGTACCGGTACCCCCTGTATATAGCCTCCACATTGAATCTGTACTGGTACCCCCTGTATATAGCCTCCACATTGACTCTGTACCGTAATACCCTGTATATAGCCTCCACACTGACTCTGTACCGGTACCCCCTGTATATAGTCTCCACATTGACTCTGTACCAGTACCCCCTGTATATAGCCTCCACATTGACTCTGTACCAGTACCCCCTGTATATAGCCTCCACATTGAGTCTGTACCAGTACCCCCTGTATATAGCCTCCACATTGACTCTGTACCGGTACCCCCTGTATATAGCCTCCACATTGACTCTGTACCGGTACCCCCTGTATATAGCCTCCACATTGACTCTGTACCAGTACCCCCTGTATATAGCCTCCACATTGACTCTGTACCAGTACCCCCTGTATATAGCCTCCACATTGACTCTGTACCGGTACCCCCTGTATATAGCCTCCACATTGACTCTGTACCGGTACCCCCTGTATATAGCCTCCACATTGACTCTGTACCGGTACGCCCTGTATATAGCCTCCACATTGACTCTGTACCGGTACCCCCTGTATATAGTCTCCACATTGACTCTGTACCGGTACCCCCTGTATATAGCCTCCACATTGACTCTGTACCGTAATACCCTGTATATAACCTCCACATTGACTCTTTACCAGCACCCCCTTTATATAGCCTCCACATTGACTCTGTACCGGTACCCCCTGTATATAGCCTCCACATTGACTCTGTACCGGTACCCCCTGTATATAGTCTCCACATTGACTCTGTACCGGTACCCCCTGTATATAGCCTCCACATTGACTCTGTACCGTAATACCCTGTATATAACCTCCACATTGACTCTTTACCAGCACCCCCTTTATATAGCCTCCACATTGACTCTGTACCGGTACTCCCTGTATATAGCCTCCACATTGACTCGGTATCGGTACCCCCTGTATATAGCCTCCACATTGACTCTGTACCGGTACCCCCTCTATATAGCCAGCAGCATACCACCCTGCATACCACTGCTGGCTTGCTTCTGAAGCTAAGCAGGGTTGGTCCTGGTCAGTCCCTGGATGGGAGACCAGATGCTGCTGGAAGTGGTGTTGGAGGGCCAGTAGGAGGCACTCTTTCCTCTGGTCTAAAAAAATATCCCAATGCCCCAGGGCAGTGATTGGGGACACTGCCCTGTGTAGGGTGCCGTCTTTCGGATGGGACGTTAAACGGGTGTCCTGACTCTCTGAGGTCATTAAAGATCCCATGGCAATTATCGTAAGAGTAGGGGTGTTAACCCCGGTGTCCTGGCTAAATTCCCAATCTGGCCCTCAAACCATCATGGTCACCTAATAATCCCCAGTTTACAATTGGCTCATTCATCCCCCTCCTCTCCCTTGTAACTATTCCCCAGGTCGTTGCTGCAAATGAGAACGTGTTCTCAGTCAACTTACCTGGTAAAATAACGGTAAAATAAATAGCCTCCACATTGACTCTGTACCGGTACTCCCTGTATATAGCCTCCACATTGACTCTGTACCGGTACCCCCTGTATATAGCCTCCACATTGACTCGGTACCGGTACCCCCTGTATATAGCCTCCACATTGACTTGGTACCGGTACCCCCTGTATATAGCCTCCACATTGACTCGGAACCAGTACCCCCTGTATATACTCGTTATTGTGATATTATTGTGTGACTTTATTTTTTTCTTTAGTTTATGTCAGAAATCTTGCTTGTTTGTAGGTGACCAAATACTTATTTTCCACCATAATTTGCAAATAAATTCATTAAAAATCCTACAATGTGATTTTCTGGATTTTTTTCCCTAATTTTGTCTGTCATAGTTGAAGTGTACCTATGATGAAAATTACAGGCCTCTCTCATCTTTTTAAGTGGGAGAACTTACACAATTGGTGGCTGACTAAATACTTTTTTGCCCCACTGTATGTATGTATGTATGTATGTATGTATGTATGTATGTATGTATGTATGTATGTATGTATGTATGTATGTATGTATGTATGTGTGTGTGTGTGTGTGTGTGTGTGTGTTTGTATGTATGTGTGTGTATGTGTGTGTGTGTATGTATGTATGTGTGTGTGTGTGTGTGTATGTGTGTGTACTCTCCACTCTCCAGCTGTTTCTCTGCGTCAACACACAGCTCCAGTAGTCCCATGAGAACAGCGGACACCTCCATATAAGGCTCCCACACGGCGAACGCTCGACCAATCAGGTCTATGGCTGTACAGCGGATGGTGCTGTGGGGGGGGGGGGGGCTGCAGAAGGAGGAATGGCAGGGCCTTACCTGGAGGAGGAAGAGTCAACAACAACAACATTAGTAAACAACAACATCATCAGTAAACAAAGACAATAACAATGGGTGGAGCTGTGGGGTGGGGGGGGGGGGGGCAGCTTGGGGCTGGGGGTGTGCAGAAGGAGGAATGGCAGGGCCTTACCTGGAGGAGGAAGAGTCAACAACAACAACATTAGTAAACAACAACATCATCAGTAAACAAAGACAATAACAATGGGTGGAGGCTGTGGGGTGGGGGGGGGGCAGCTTGGGGCTGGGGGTGTGGGGGGGTGGTCAGGGTACATCTCCAAGGCAACGCTCACACACAGTCTTTCGGAGACGACTCGTCACATTGTGTTGCACACCTGCTCTGCTGTCGGACGGACGGACGGATGGACAGACACAGACAGACAGCCTTTTATGCTCCTGTCATTATGTTCCAGTAATCACACTGTCACTAGAGAGATCGAGAGAAAGAGATTGAGAGAGAGCAAGAGAAAGAAATAGAGAGATAGGGAGCGATAGAGAGGGAGAGAGAGATAGTGAGAGAGAGAGACAAAGGGAGAGAGAGAGACAAAGGCCGATATATATAGAGAGAGAGAGTGTAATGTTTACTGTTCATTTTAATTGTTTATTTCACTTTTGTATATTATCTACTCCACTTGCTTTGTTAATTTTAACATATGTTTCCCATGCCAATAAAACTCCTTGAATTGAATTGAGAGAGAGAGAGAGAGAGAGAGAGAGAGAGAGAGAGAGAGAGAGAGAGACAGAGAGAGAGAGACAGTGACAGAGACAGAGACAGAGACAGAGACAGAGAGAAAGAGAGAGAGAGAGAGAGAGACAGAGAGAGAGAGAAAGAGAGAGAGAGAGAGAGAGAGAGAGAGAGAGAGAGAGAGAGAGAGAGAGAACGGGCTGCAGAGAGGCAACTTGCCATGTATGATTCTGTTTCCTTCCAAGAGAAATCATATATTTAATGACGCCTATATAACGCAACAACAAAAAGATATTTGCAACTTTTTAACTATTTAACCGTGAACAGACAGCACTAATGTTTTTGTTTGCTGAGGCCAGGACTGAAATGGGAAAAATAGAATTATCATAATATAATATATATAATAATATAATATAATATATAATATAAAATAATACTCCTTGGTCTTGGAACAAGCTGCAAAAGACTTTAAAACTGGAGGAGAGGGTATAGCTGGCTTGATAGGGTAAAACGTTATTGACTATTGTGCAATTTATTTAACCTGTCTAGGATCAGCGTGGCGCTAGCGGGACGTTTGACAAGAAAAAAAAAAAAAATGGCGGAATGTCATAATTATAAATATTTAGCTTTAATGAATTGACTTGTGTTCAGTTGTCGTGTATATAGACACTGACTACTTTCTGCTGAACTCTTGCCAGGTTTCTAATCTCAAGAGTCTTTCCTGGATAAAAAATATTTAAAAAAATGTGTTCTTACTACATTGTTCTCAGCACAGCAGTTTCATGAATACGTACTTTAAACTGGCATATGTAATATAATATGAATCATACTGTATGACTGAACTGTAGAGTCTCTCTACCAGAAATAAACTCACGGGCGTGAGAGACAGGCATTCTCAGCATGGAAGGTTTTCAGATACGCTGGTCATTTGAACTGCGATGATGGAGACAGACTGGAAAGTAGAGCTGTGTATTGACGGGAGGAGAGGGGGAGGACTAACCCATTGACCACTGACAACTGTGAGCACTGACCACTAGCGTGCACACACACACACACACACACACACACACACACACACACACACACACACACACACACACACACACACACACACACTCCTCAGCAGCATCAGCAGCAGCCGCGGCCATTTTACACGTAGCTGCAGCAGTACGGAGGGATTAGAGAGGACGGACGGAGGGAGGGAGGGATGAGACGGGAAGGAGAGAGGGAGGTGAGGGGAAGGGAGTGCCTCCTCCACAGAGGTCAACTCACACGTGACCTGGCATTTCAGAGAGAGAGAGCAACTGCAGAGCCAGATTGACCATTAAGGGTCCCCCAGCAGCAAGCAAGCATCTCCATACCCCTCCCCCCGTGCTGATCAGCAGTGTACGCTGTGTGTGAACACACAAGACACTATATACAGTATACATATACAATGGGGTCAGGAATTATTGACACCCATGTCATCCTAAAAAGTCACTCGAATTCGTCAAAAAGCACCTGGATGATCATCGACTCTTGGAAGAATGTTCTATGTGGACAGATGAGTCAAAAGTAGAACTTTACGTGTCATGCCTGGTGAAAACCAACGGTACCAACGGCCCAGCATGGTGGTGAAAACCAACGGTACCAACGGTCCAGCATGGTGGTGGTAGTGGGATGGTTTGGGGCCAGCATGGTGGTGGTAGTGTGATGGTTTGGGGGTCAGCATGGTGGTGGTAGTGTGATGGTTTGGGGTCAGCATGGTGGTGGTAGTGTGATGGTTTGGGGTCAGCATGGTGGTGGTAGTGGGATGGTTTGGGGTCAGCATGGTGGTGGTAGTGTGATGGTTTGGGGTCAGCATGGTGGTGGTAGTGTGATGGTTTGGGGCCAGCATGGTGGTGGTAGTGTGATGGTTTGGGGCCAGCATGGTGGTGGTAGTGTGATGGTTTGGGGGTCAGCATGGTGGTGGTAGTGTGATGGTTTGGGGTCAGCATGGTGGTGGTAGTGGGATGGTTTGGGGCCAGCATGGTGGTGGTAGTGTGATGGTTTGGGGGTCAGTATGGTGGTGGTAGTGTGATGGTTTGGGGTCAGCATGGTGGTGGTAGTGTGATGGTTTGGGGTCAGCATGGTGGTGGTAGTGTGATGGTTTGGGGTCAGCATGGTGGTGGTAGTGTGATGGTTTGGGGTCAGCATGGTGGTGGTAGTGTGATGGTTTGGGGTCAGCATGGTGGTGGTGATGTGATGGTTTGGGGTCAGCATGGTGGTGGTAGTGGGATGGTTTGGGGTCAGCATGGTGGTGGTAGTGTGATGGTTTGGGGTCAGCATGGTGGTGGTAGTGTGATGGTTTGGGGTCAGCATGGTGGTGGTGATGTGATGGTTTGGGGTCAGCATGGTGGTGGTAGTGTGATGGTTTGGGGTCAGCATGGTGGTGGTAGTGTGATGGTTTGGGGTCAGCATGGTGGTGGTAGTGGGATGGTTTGGGGTCAGCATGGTGGTGGTAGTGTGATGTTTGGGGTCAGCATGGTGGTGGTAGTGTGATGGTTTGGGGTCAGCATGGTGGTGGTAGTGTGATGGTTTGGGGTCAGCATGGTGGTGGTAGTGGGATGGTTTGGGGTCAGCATGGTGGTGGTAGTGTGATGTTTGGGGTCAGCATGGTGGTGGTAGTGTGATGGTTTGGGGTCAGCATGGTGGTGGTAGTGTGATGGTTTGGGGTCAGCATGGTGGTGGTAGTGTGATGGTTTGGGGTCAGCATGGTGGTGGTAGTGTGATGGTTTGGGGTCAGCATGGTGGTGGTAGTGTGATGGTTTGGGGTCAGCATGGTGGTGGTAGTGTGATGGTTTGGGGTCAGCATGGTGGTGGTAGTGTGATGGTTTGGGGATGCTTTACTGCCTCAGGACCTGGACGACTAGCCTTAATAGAAGGAACCATGAATTCTGTTCTGTATCAGAGAATTATACAGGAGAATGTCAGGCCATCCGTCTGTGAGCTGAAGCTGAAGTGCAGCTGGGTCATGCAGCAAGACAATGATCCAAAACACACAATCAAGTCTTCATTAAAATGGCTTATAAAGCAACACATTTGAAGTTATGGAATGGCCTAGTTAAAGTCCAGACCTAATCTCAATTGAGATTGAGACTTGAAACGAGCAGTTCATGCTTGAAAACATACAAAAGTCGCCGAGATACAGCAGTTATGCATGGAAAAGTGGGCCAAAATTATTCGACAGCGACGTACGAGACTGATCAACAACTACAGGTGTCACAACCAGTTATTGAGTGTACAGGTACTTTTTCGCAAAAGCGGAAAGCATTGGGTGTTGCATAACTGAAATAAGTATTTCATTGTGGTGTTATTTGTTCACTCAAGTTAATATTAGAATGTAAAAGTAGAGAAAATTAGAAAAGGGTGTAGATACTTTTTCACGCATGCAACAAAAAAAATATGGGATCTCATTTTGAAGCCAAACCCACCACTGGTGTGTGCGGCCAAAGAGCTAAAAGTCTGTCTGTCTGTGTCTGTCCATCCGTCCGTCCGACAGCAGAGCAGGTGTGCAACACAATGTGACGAGTCGTCTCCGAAAGACTGCGGCCAAAGAGCTCTATGTTCATGTCATCTGACCAAAGCACTGCCTGGAGTTTGCTTCCACTGGCCCAGGGGGCCCCTTGTTAAAGGTCAATGGCATCATAAACTTTACCAAGGTATTTTACATCAGGAAGCTTACCAGAGTTCCCCCAGAACAGTCGAGTCAGCCATGTGTTTTTTGATAAATAGCACAACGGGAGAAAGCGGGAGCAGGTGAGTCCGTCATCAACGAGTGTCTGTTGTACAGCGCACGAGGCGAGTCACCACCTGAATGCAATTCACTACTAAATGTTTCCCATCAGATATATTAGACGGCTTTCTGCCATGTTTGAGAAGTCAAAAGCCCTTTTTGTCCGGGATTAGTTTTACTGGGGGAGGTAATGTAATTATGTGTAAAAAACACCACGTGTAATTTTAGTGCCGTCAGAATCTGCCATGTCGGTAATTTGTAAATGGCAGGACAGTAACAATTCCAGCCAGAATAACCTACTGTTTCTTTTGTTGGTGGACTCCAACGTCCTCTGATAACACTAGTCCCGTGCGAATTGACATCCCTGTGTTTTGAGATAAATGTCTGAGTTTTGACAGGTGTTGCTCACGGTTTGAGCATGATAACAATAACTGATTCGACTAAATTGAACGAAGTGCTGCTCATTGACCTATATATGAAGAACCTACATGTATGAACTTTCACATTGAATGTTTTTGATCATATGTTTTGTGTGTATGAATTGAATATTGCCAAATTGCATCAGTAAAAAAAGAACATGCTTATTTAATGTAACCCTTGCTGTTAATAAATCACAAAGTAGCATACAACTGACCTACATTTTTGGAAATGATAAGTTCACGTTCGCATCCATAGCCTGAAAACGCATCTCACGCATCTCACTGTTTAGCTCACATCTGAAGGCTGGCGGGCATTTAGGACGTCTACTGCGGATCGATAAAATATCCTAATGATTTTGATCACACTTCCTCAATTCAAATATTATGGCGACACGATACCAATAAATAATTTGGTATGGTTTAGAATCTTGGGAACCAAGCTCGAGTTATCTGTGTAGCCCTGTTATCGTCTGGCTTCCGTCATTACCTCCAGGATACGTTATAACTGTGAATTCATAAAAAAAATATATATATAAAATAAAAATAATTACAGGGGGAAGTTTGGAAAAAAACTAATCTCGTCTAAATCGTCCTCTGTAATAACGGACATTTAATAATTAAATAACCAACGTTCTCTAGTAATACTAGTCCCGCGCAAATAGGGCTAAAGAGCTATGGGTGAGTTATCTGTAGTTGAAACCTACTGAAATTGGAGAGGCCAGTCCATAAGCGCACACGAAGGATATCAATTATCTGGAAGGGATTCTGCATGGAGTAATGGTTTAAGATCCCACCCAATGTGTTCTCCAACTCATAAAACATTTTAGAAAAAGGCCATTATCCTTGAGGTATTTAAAGCAGGAATTGGAACCTGTTCAGGGAACAGAACAAAAACTGGAATAGAAAGACATTTTGAAAGGAACCAGAACCGAGAACGAAAGTGATCTATACTGTTCCGGAACATAACCGCTATTTTAAAAGCATGGGAACCAGTTAATAATGTTATTTTATGGTTCAAGTATTAATTTTTTTTTTTTGCCCCACAAAAAAAACACAATAAAGTGCCTACTGTATGCAGAACCCTCATTGTCACCCTCATTGTCACACAAAAAAACGTATTTCAGTGTCTGCCTGCTTGCCAGCTGAAAATCTTTGCCGGTGTGTGTGTGTGTAGGCTACCTGCCATTCCCACTCACTCACGTGGCTGATAGCATCGTCATTAAAGGGGCATGACAATGTTACGTTTTTTTAGTAGTGAGAATGTTGGAAAGTAATCTTCAAACATGTTGTACTTTTCTTAAATGTATTTTTTTGTAATTTACTGAAACAAGCAGACAACATGGAAATTGCGTTTGAAAAGTGTCGAGTCTTTTTTGCTGTGAGCCAATGGGGGTAACCTAGGTAACCACAGGTTGTTTTCCCCAGGCGGAGTTCTATCTAATACCGACTGGGACCTCACAAGCAAAGGTTCACTCACACACACAGACATAACAGACATAGACAGACACACACACACTCACACAATCCCTTATCAATAGCCCTATAGTTGGATCAAAACAAAACATCATAGCATACATACCGTATATATGTCACCAAAACACACACTAATGCGTTGGCCTTTTCAAAGGTCTCCTCTCCTCCGCCAACCCAGGCTGTAATCTCATCATCTTTATCTTATGACATTTCTCATCAAAAGACATATGATTTCCAGATGGCAGCTCCCTTCTTATTGGTTTAAACACTGTGTGGAATGTGGATAGATAGACCTGATTGGTTTAAACGCTGTGTGAAATGTGGATAGATAGATCTGATTGGCTTAAACGCTGTGTGGAACGTAGATAGATAGATCTGATTGGTTTAAACGCTGTGTGGAACGTAGATTGATAGATCTGATTGGTTTTATCACCTGTGTGGAACGTAGATAGATAGATCTGATTGGTTTTAGGCGCTGTGTGGAATGTGGATAGATAGATATGATTGGTTTAAACGCTGTGTGGAATGTGCATAGATAGACCAGATTGGTTTAAACGCTATGTGGAACGTAAATAGATAGATCTGATGGAAAAATCCTAGCAGAGACATATGAAGAGAGGAGATGTATAATATTATAATTATTATACTGCTGTATTAATAACCTCCGTTGTGGGCTGGCTCTCGTTCTGGTTCACTACTGTAGCTGTCTGGCGGTCTGGTCCAAATACCACTCCCTGGTTGGCTGGCAGTCTTAATGACTGGCTGGCTGAATGACTGGCTGGCAGGCGGCTGGCTGGCTGGCTGGCAGGCAGGCAGAAAGACTGGCTAGTTGGCTGGCGGAAAGACTGGCTGATTGGCTGGCGAAAAGACTGGCTGGTTGGCTGGCAGAAAGACTGGCTGGTTGGCTGGCAGAAAGACTGGCTGGTTGGCTGGCAGAAAGACTGGCTGGCTGGCTGGCTGGCAGAAAGACTGGCTGGCTGGCTTGCGGAAAGACTGTCTGTTTGGCTGGCGGAAAGTCTGGCTGGTTGGCTGGCAGTCTTAATGACTGGCTGGCTGAATGACTGGCTGGCAGGCGGCTGGCTGGCTGGCAGGCAGGCAGAAAGACTGGCTAGTTGGCTGGCGGAAAGATTGGCTGGTTGGCTGGCGGAAAGACTGTCTGGTTGGCTGGCAGAAAGACTGGCTGGTTGGCTGGCGGAAAGACTGGCTAGTTGGCTGGCGGAAAGACTGGCTGGTTGGCTGGCGGAAAGACTGGCTGGTTGGCTGGCTGGCTGTTTGTTTGGATAGATAGCTGTATGTCTCTGTGGCTGGCTGTTTGGCTGGCTGGCTGGCTGAGTAACTGGCTGTCTTTCTGTCTGCCTGACCGATTAACAGGCTGGCTGCAACATAGAAGGACAGGTTGAAGGACTCTGTCTGTCTTTGTTAAATGCGTCTGCTGTGCTCCATTCGTTCCCTGTAGAGCAGGTGCCAGGACCACGTACACACCACATACGTACACACACATGCAGAAACACGTGCACAAACACATGCATGCAACAACAAAAAACACACCTATTTATCTGTCTGTCTGTTTAGACGTAATATGAACAGATTACAATTATTAATGTTACATGAGTGTTGGAAAACCTCCAAGGCTATAAACTAGAAAGAAAAATGGAGTGGGGGGAGATAGAGGGAGGGCTGGAGGAGAGATGGAGGGAGGCAGGGGCTAACGCTGGTTGTCTTGACTGGAGTTTATCATGTGGGAATATCATCTATCCAGTCAGAATGACATAATGGAGGAGAATTTTCCTTTTTTTTCTCCCTCTACCAGAGCCTTAAATCTGTGGTAGCTGTGAGGGGAGACAGGGAAAGACATTTAGGGGACAAACTGTTGTTCAGATCAGACCAGTTCAGCTCAACTATGGCCATACAGACAGACAGACAGACAGACAGACAGACAGACAGACAGACAGACAGACAGACAGACAGGGCTACGGCTAGCTAGCGGTCAGACAGACAGACAGACCGGTAGACAGACAGACAGACCGGTAGACAGACAGACAGACAGACAGACAGACCGGTAGACAGACAGACAGGCAGACAGACAGACAGACAGACAGGGCTACGGCTAGCTAGCTAGCAGACAGACAGACAGACAGACAGACAGACAGACAGACAGGGCTACGGCTAGCTAGCGGTCAGACAGACAGACAGACAGACAGACAGACCGGTAGACACACAGACAGACCGGTAGACAGACAGACAGACAGACAGACCGGTAGAAAGACAGACAGGCAGACAGACAGACAGACAGACAGGGCTACGGCTAGCTAGCTAGCAGACAGACAGACAGACAGACAGACAGACAGACAGACAGACAGACAGACAGACAGACAGACAGACAGACAGACAGACAGAGCTACGGCTAGCTAGCGGTCAGTCAGTCAGTCAGTCAGTCTGGGTGGGTGGGGGAAGGGGAAGGATGAGTCTGGGTAATGTGTGTTTAGCTAACATTCCACTCTTTAACGCTCCTTGTCAAAGGAACTGGCCTTTCGGCAATCTCAATGTTCAATATGCAGCTGCATTTCCGGCGGAGTTGCACATTGGTTATTGGAAATAACTTTAATAGTTTCCATGACAACGTGTGGAGCCTCGTAAATAGAATAAAAAGTATAACAAGTCAATAACAAACATTTAGCTGTGAGCTAGGCAAAGCTAAGACGTTTTGTAGTTGGAATTGCAGTATTGTCCCAGTCGGAATTCACGTAACAATAAGGAATTCCCCTCGACCACGCCCACAAAATAGGGAAAACCAACATTCCTTAAAATTGACCCCCATTGTAAAAGAGGTAACTTCGTCATACATTTATTTGTAATACAGTAATAACAAAACATGCTAAAAAACTGCTGTGTTGTTCAATATACATGTAGCCAGATCAACAATTCCGACCAACGGTTCGCAATGCTCCCACACAGGGAAATACAGCCTGTGAGAAGAGCCCTGTGGATCAGGATATTCAACATGGGAGATTGGGACACATGGGGAAATAGAGCCTGTGAGAAGTGCCCTGTAGCATCAGGATATTCAACATGGGAGATTGGGACACATGGGGAAATAGAGCCCTGTGGATCAGGCTATTCAACATGGGAGATTGGGACACATGGGGATCCATTGTCCAAGTAGACAACACGTAGATATGTGTAAAACATTAATCACAGGTAAGACATTTAACATGTTTAGTACAGTCTGTTTATAACTCACTACTTGTAGCTGTATAGTCCGTTTGTTTGTGTTGTTGGTCTTGGCTAGCTTAATGTTCTGGTTGGTAGCTAGCTAGCTAGCACTCACTCACATGGCAGCTAGCGCCGCCATGAAAAGGGGCCTGAGGTAAGCACTACAATATCAAGTTTTTCTAAGTCATGAGAACGCTCTGGAGCAGGCAATGTTGGAAAGTAATCTTCAGACATGTTGTACTTTTCTTAAATGTAGTTTTGTAATTGACTCAAACAAGCAGACAACATGGAAATGGTTGATTTTTTATGTTGTTGTTGCTGTGAGCCAATGGTGTAACCTAGGTAACCACAGGTTGTCTTCCCCACAGGCGGGCGGGGCCGCGACGTTCTATGTATTTTGGTGAATTTAGACATGAGCTAGTGACTTGAGCTAGTGACTTTTGACAGACTGGCTTCGTATGGACACCCCCCACCTGTAAAAAACAGTTCCTTAGAAACCGGACATCAACTGATCTATGGAGGGGGGAAAAGTGTCCCCTTTCGCCCTCAGAACAGCCTCAATTCATCGGGGAATGGACTCTACAAGGTGTCGAAAGAATTCCACAGGGATGCTGGCCCACATTGACTGCAATGCTTCCCACGGTTGTGTCAAGTTGGCTGGATGTCCTTTGGGTGGTGGACCGTTCTTGATACACACAGGAAACTGTTGAGCGTGTGAGAAACCCAGCAGCGTTGAAGTTCTTGACACAAACCGGTGCACCTGGCATCTACTACCATGCACCGTTCAAAGGTACTTAAATCGTTTGTCTTGCCCGTTCACCCTCTGAATGGCACACATTCACAATCCACGTCTCAATTGTCTCAATGTCACGCCCTGACCATAGAGATCCTTATTTATTCTCTGTGTTTGGTTAGGTCAGGGAGTGACTCGGGTGGGAAAATCTATGTTTTCTATTTCTTTGTTGTTTTTCCGTGTGTGGTTCCCAATCAGAGGCAGCTGTCTTTCGTTGTCTCCGATTGGGGATCATATATAAGTTGCCATTTTCCGTTTTGGGTTTTGTGGGGTGTTGTTTTCTGTTTAGGTGGTTTTCCCTGACAGAACCGTGCGCTTTAGTTTTCTCCGTTTGTCATTTTGTTTGAGTGTTTTTTGTGAACATTAAATTATAAACACTTTCCACGCTGCGCTTTGGTCTCATTCCGACGACGAACGTTACACTCAAGGCTTAAAAATCCGTCTTTAACCCGTCTCCTCCCCTTCATATACACTGATAGAAGTGGATTTAACAAGTGACATTAATAAGGGATCATAGATTTCACCTGAATTCACCTGGTCAGTCTGTCAAGGAAAGGGCAGGTGTTCTTAATGTTTTGTCCACTCAGTGTCTATACTGTAGGACAATGACTACAGGTTACTCTGTGTGTGTGTGTGTGTGTGTGTGTGTGTGTGTGTGTGTGTGTGTGTGTGTGTGTGTGTGTGTGTGTGTGTGTGTGTGTGTGTGTTGGCTAGAACGGATAATAGAGGATGGATATAACAGATATAACAACGTATTCTAGATATAACACAACTTAGTCTAGATATAACACAACTTAGTCTAGTTATAACACAACTTAGTCTAGTTATAACACAACTTAGTCTAGATATAACACAACTTAGTCTAGATATAACACAACTTAGTCTAGATATAACACAACTTAGTCTAGTTATAACAACTTAGTCTAGTTATAACACAACTTAGTTCTAGATATAACACAACGTATTCTAGATATAACACAACGTATTCTAGATATACAGAATCATAAATGAAACTGAAACACTGTTACAAATGGATCTCTGACTACGGGTCTGGAACACTTTCACAAAGCACACCAAGGAGCACGTAGACAGTAGAATAGAATAGACGGTTAGAAAATGGCACCATTATCAAAACCACATAGGGCTGCTGTCATTGGGCTGCATTCAGGAGGAAAGTGCTGCTATCCCTCCACATAAACACTATGCTTCAGTCAAATGTTGTAATATTGATGTGGGGCTATTTGCCCAGCCAGTCTCTCAGTCACACAGAGACACAGACCAAACCCCCTGACTGAGATGATTGCTGCTCGTCAAGAGGAGACGTGTTGCTGTGAAAGTAATGACAGGTTTCTAACAGCTCACTCTTTCTCTCTGCAGCTTGCAGAACACAACAATCAAAGGGAGGGGAAAGGAAGCTTGCACACACACATACACGCGCACACACACACGCACACACACACACACGCACACACATACACGCACACACACACGCGCACACACACACGCACACACACACACACACACGCACATACACACGCACACACGCGCACACACACACACACACACACACACACACACACACACACACACACACACACTATATATAATTATATCCCTCCTCCCTGTCCTCTATCTATCATTCTATCCCTCCTCCCTGTCCTCTATCTATCATTCTATCCCTCCTCCCTGTCCTCTGTCTATCATTCTATCCCTCCTCCCTGTCCTCTGTCTATCATTCTATCCCTCCTCCCTGTCCTCTATCTATCATTCTATCCCTCCTCCCTGTCCTCTATCTATCATTATATCCCTCCTCCCTGTCCTCTATCTATCATTCTATCCCTCCTCCCTGTCCTCTATCTATCATTCTATCCCTCCTCCCTGTCCTCTATCTATCATTCTATCCCTCCTCCCTGTCCTCTATCTATCATTCTATCCCTCCTCCCTGTCCACTATCTATCATTATATCCCTCCTCCCTGTCCTCTATCTATCCCTCCTCCCTGTCCTCTATCTATCATTATATCCCTCCTCCCTGTCCTCTATCTATCATTATATCCCTCCTCCCTGTCCACTATCTATCATTCTATCCCTCCTTCCTGTCCTCTATCTATCATTATATCCCTCCTCCCTGTCCTCTATCTATCCCTCCTCCCTGTCCTCTATCCATCATTCTATCCCTCCTCCCTGTCCTCTATCTATCATTCTATCCCTCCTCCCTGTCCTCTATCTATCATTCTATCCCTCCTCCCTGTCCACTATCTATCATTATATCCCTCCTCCCTGTCCTCTATCTATCCCTCCTCCCTGTCCTCTATCTATCATTCTATCCCTCCTCCCTGTCCTCTATCTATCATTCTATCCCTCCTCCCTGTTCTCTATCTATCATTCTATCCCTCCTCCCTGTCCTATATCTATCATTCTATCCCTCCTCCCTGTCCTCTATCTATCATTCTATCCCTCCTCCCTGTCCTCTATCTATCATTATATCCCTCCTCCCTGTTCTCTATCTATCCCTCCTCCCTGTCCTCTATCTATCATTATATCCCTCCTCCCTGTCCTCTATCTATCATTCTATCCCTCATCCCTGTCCTCTATCTATCATTATATCCCTCCTCCCTGTCCTCTATCTATCATTATATCCCTCCTCTGCCAAACCATCACCACACCTGGTTAATAATTTCCATAACCCATCACCACACCTGGGTAATAACTTCCTAACCCATCACCACACCTGGTTAATAACCTCCTAACCTATCACCACACCTGGTTAATAACTTCCCTAACCCATCACCACACCTGGTTAATAACTTCCTAACCCATCACCACACCTGGTTAATAACTTCCTAACCCATCACCACACCTGGTTAATAACTTCCCTAACCCATCACCACACCTGGTTAATAACTTCCCTAACCCATCACCACACCTGGTTAATAACTTCCCTAACCCATCACCACACCAGGTGAATAACTTCCCTAACCCATCACCACACCTGGTTAATAACTTCCTAACCCATCACCACACCTGGTTAATAACTTCCCTAACCCATCACCACACCTGGTTAATAACTTCCCTAACCCATCACCACACCTGGTTAATAACTTCCTAACCCATCACCACACCTGGTTAATAACTTCCCTAACCCATCACCACACCTGGTTAATAACTTCCTAACCCATCACCACACCTGGTTAATAACTTCCCTAACCCATCACCACACCTGGTTAATAACTTCCTAACCCATCACCACACCTGGTTAATAACTTCCTAACCCATCACCACACCTGGTTAATAACTTCCTAACCCATCACCACACCTGGTTAATAACTTCCCTAACCCATCACCACACCTGGTTAATAACTTCCCTAACCCATCACCACACCTGGTTAATAACTTCCCTAACCCATCACCACACCTGGTTAATAACTTCCTAACCCATCACCACACCTGGTTAATAACTTCCCTAACCCATCACCACACCTGGTTAATAACTTCCTAACCCATCACCACACCCGGTTAATAACTTCCCTAACCCATCACCACACCTGGCTAGAGGAATGGGTGGGGGGGGGGGGTCGGGGGAGGATGAGACGGGGGAGGGGAGGAAGAGGGAGGGGCGACGGGGGACACCTGGGAGGGGAGGAAGAGGGGGGGGGTGGCAGTAAGAACAAGTTTACTGTGAGGCAGGGTAATCGATGTAGACAGAGGAAGGAGATTCTGCCTAAATGCTTCAGCATAGACTGCATCTCACAGTAAACTTCTTTATCTCTCGGACTCCCCCCTCTCTCCTCTCCCCGTCCTATTCTCTCCTCTCTCCCTGCTCCCTTCCTCTCAGTGTTCTTCCTGCCAACCCGCCACCATTTTAAAAAGGCACCACTCTGGAAGCAGGCACTCCTCCTTCAACAACATAAAGTGGTTAGACTTAATTTGTTACCTTGTGATTTACAGAAGGTCAGGGAGAGAGGGAGAAATCTTTTTCTTCTCTTCCCAATAAAGTTATATTGAGAGTAGCAGGAGGTGGGTACTGGGCTGACATACTGATGAATGCTGAAGGGCAGAGTTCATTTAATAAAATACTGGTCTTACTTCCTGCACGACTGGTTCTGTCTTGCCATAAGGTGGTTGGATATGATATGTGTTAAAATAAACAGTGCCGCCACATACACAGGTCTCTGTCATTCTTCACAGTCGACTAAAATATTGCATTAATGAATGGCTGAATGAATGAATGACTGAATGCCTGAATGACTGAATGAATGACTGAATGACTGAATGACTGAATGAATGAATGACTGAATGAATGAATGAATGAATGACTGAATGAATGAATGCCTGAATGACTGAATGAATGACTGAATGCCTGAATGACTGAATGAATGAATGACTGAATGACTGAATGAATGACTGAATGAATGAATGACTGAATGAATGAATGACTGAATGAATGACTGAATGACTGAATGAATGACTGAATGCCTGAATGACTGAATGACTGAATGAATGACTGACTAAATGACTGACTGAATGACTGACTAAATGACTGAATTATTATACTGTCATCCAAAACACTCCTGTAATATTCTTCAGGTGAAACATTATTGTAGTAAAGCTTTGTGTCTTAGTTCTAATATTTTTCATTAATAATATAATGTGATACATGCAGTGGGCTCTCTTTGGTCTTACCACTTGAAGAAGGAAAGGTGTGTGTGTGTGTGTGTGTGTGTGTGTGTGTGTGTGTGTGTGTGTGTGTGTGTGCGTGCGTGCGTGCGTGCGTGCGTGCGTGTGTGTGTGTGTGTGTGTGTGAGAAATAGAAACGGGTCATGAAGGTAGTGATGGTGGCATTGATTCTGCTCTGGAGTTCACAGCAATTATAATGTATCAGCTTCACACACGTACACACACACACACACACACACACACACACACACACACACACACACACACACACACACACACACACACACACACACACACACACACACACACACACACACACACACCGCTTCAACAGACCCAGAAAGCAACCGCACACACACACACACACACACACATGCGCGCACGGCCACTGTCAACATAGAGCATGTCTGAACGCTTAACTACAGGCTAGTGAGGCGACACTTGGCTCTCACCACAGTATTAGTGATGTTCAGACCTCATCCATCCACTTCCACGGACCCAGAGAGCAACCGTGCACACACACACACACACACACACTGCTTCAACAGACCCAGAAGCAACCGCACGCGCACACACACACACACACACACACACACACACACACACACACAGACAGAGAGAGAGAGAGAGGATGTCCCGTCAGGCCTCTCATAGGGACAATAACCACGTCCAACAGGATCTGTGTCCTGACTTCTCAGTCAGAGGGGCTGCTGGGAACAAATGTTGATCACACACACACACACACACACACACACACACACACACACACACACACACACACACACACACACACACACACACACACACACACACACACACACAGACAATGTTTCCAGCTGAACGAGAAGAGGGGGGTCTCTTAATTACCCACAGCATGGTAACGTCCCCCCCGGGAACTAGTCCGGTCGGTCCATCCAGTGTCCAGCCCAGATAGGCTGAGTCAATTTCTCAGAGCAGACATCTTTGTTTAAGCGTTGCCTTGGCCTTAATGAATGAATTAATATTGACAAAACATCAGCTAAGCTAATGAGCTGTTAGTTAAGGCAATAAACATGTCACATTAGAATCTTCCCGGTAACAGCTAATTAGAGACAGCAAGAAGTAGGAGGAGGAGGAAGGGGAGGAGGAAAAGGAGGAAGGGGAGGAGGAAGAGGAGGAAGGGGCGGAGGAAGAGGAGGAAGATGAGGAAGAGGAGGAAGAGGAGGAAAATGAGGAAGAAGAAGAGAAGGAAAAGGAGGAAGAGGAGGTGGAGGTGGAGGTGGTATAGGAGAGTGAAGGCAAACCTCTGACTATACTCTAGAGATGGCTACAGGACAGCATTGTGTCACACTGTATCGCTAACACAGGCAGCACTACAGCCAATGGACACTAACTTGTCTCAGACACAAGTCAAACCCATACTAGACCCCCACTCCACACTAGACCCCCACTCCACACTAGACCCCCACTCCACACTAGACCCCATTCCACACTAGACTCCCACTCCACACTAGACCCCATTCCACACTAGACTCCCACTCCACACTAGACCCTCACTCCACACTAGACCCCCACTCCACACTAGACCCCCACCCCTCACCTCCCCACTCCACACTAGACCCCCACCCCTCACCTCCCCACTCCACACTAGACCCCCACTCCACACTAGACTCCCACTCCACACTAGACTCCCACTCCACACTAGACCCCAATCCACACTAGACTCCCACTCCACACTAGACCCCCACTCCACACTAGACCCCCACTCCACACTAGACTCCCACTCCAGTGGACTCCACACTAGACTCCCACTCCACACTAGACCCTCACTCCACACTAGACTCCCACTCCACACTAGACTCCTCCCACCCCTCACCTCCCCACTCCACACTAGACCCCCCCCCCCACCCCTCACCTCCCCCTCCACACTAGACCCACCCCCCACCCCTCACCTCCCCCTCCACACTAGACCCACCCCCCCCACCCCTCACCTCCCCACTCCACACTAGACCCCCCCATACCCCTCACCTCCCCACTCCACACCCACCCCCCCTCACCTCCCCACTCCACACTAGACCCCCCCCCACCCCTCACCTCCCCACTCCACACTAGACCTCCCCATACCCCTCACCTCCCCACTCCACACTAGACCCCCCCCCCCACCCCTCACCTCCCCACTCCACACTAGACCCCCCCCTCACCTCCCCACTCCACACTAGACCCCCCACCCCTCACCTCCCCTTCCACACTAGACCCCCCCCACCCCTCACCTCCCCACTTCACACTAGACCCCCCCCCACCCCTCACCTCCCCACTCCACACTAGACCCCCCCCCCCCCCCTCACCTCCCCACTCCACACTAGACCCCCCCCCCACCCCTCACCTCCCCACTCCACACTAGACCCCCCCATACCCCTCACCTCCCCACTCCACACTAGACCCCCCCACCCCTCACCTCCCCACTCCACACTAGACCCCCCCCCCTCACCTCCCCACTCCACACTAGACCCCCCACCCCTCACCTCCCCCTCCACACTAGACCCCCCCCCACCCCTCACCTCCCCACTCCACACTAGACCCCCCCCCCCCCACCCCTCACCTCCCCACTCCACACTAGACCCGCTCTGTCCCTCTGCCAGCTGTAATAGGTTTGGCCCAACTGCCTGGAGATCAGACGCAAAGGCAGAATGGAGGCTGCATCCCAATTGGCACCTTATTCCCCTATTGGCCTTGGTCAAAAGTAGTGCACTCTGTAGGGAATAGGGTTCCATAGGGCCTGGTCTAAAGTAGTGCACTATATAGGGAATAGGGTATCATTTGGGACGTGAACAGAGACCAGCACATCGCATCCAACCTGACCAATACTGTGGGTGTATTCCTACTACAGCCTTGTTACCGCGGGCAGAGCAGAGCCGGAGAGCTCCTCTCCTCTCTTCCATCTACTCAGCTCCCACAGAGCTCTGATCGAAAGTGAAGGCAAAATCAATGTTGGGGACTGGAAGGAGAGTGGAAGATGAGAAGAGAGCAGGGATGAAACTGGCTTTAGAGGGAAAGAAAGGGAAGCAGGGAATCTGGCTCTGCAGATGTGGCTGGGTTTAACGAACAAGAACCCCACAAGCGCACACTAACAACCTCCACACAAGTCCAACAACAGAAAGAGCAGGTCTAGCATGAGTTATACACACTGGGATGCACATTGAATGACTGTTTATTCACTGTGTCAATATGTTTGTACATTTCCCTTTTCAAATCAAGCAAACTAAATAAAAGTACATTAGGAATACTACAGTTTGTTCATATATGAACAGTCTCCCTCTCCCCCTCCCTCTCCCTCCCTCCCATCTCTCCCTCCCTCCCTCTCCCCCTCCCATCTCCCTCCCTCTCTCCCTCCCTCTCCCTCCCATCTCTCTCTTTCTACCTCCCCCTCTCCCTCTCCCCCTCTCCTTCCCATCTCTCTCTCCCTCCCCCTCCATCTCCCTCCCTCTCCCCCTCTCCCTCCCTCTCTCTCCTTCCCTCTCTCTCCCTCCCTCTCCCTCCCTCTCTATCTCTCTCTCCCTCCCATCTCTCTCTTTCTACCTCCCCCTCTCCCTCTCCCCATCTCTCTCTCCCTCCCCTCCCTCTCCCTCTCCCTCTCTATCTCTCCCTCTCTCTCCCTCTCCCTATCTCTATCTCTCTCTCAAACTCCTATAGAAGCATCAATACCATGACAGCACACATTAATCACCGGGCCCTCTACCTTTCTATGTCAACAACATCTATCCATCTTTCAATTTCACATCAGGGGTATCCGGTCACAGTGTTCAATAGATGGAGAGAGAGAGATGAAGAAGGAGAAGGAGAAGGAGACAGATAGAGAAAATGAGAGAGAGATAAATAGAGAGAAAGAGTGCCTTCCCTTTATGTCGTAGTATGACTGGACCCTGGATGTCTGGACCCTGGATGTCTGGACCCTGGATGTATCTGACTGGACCCTGGATGTCTGGACACTGGATGTCTGGACCCTGGATGTCTGGACCCTGGATGTGTCTGACTGGACCCTGGATGTCTGGACCCTGGATGACTGGACCCTGGATGTCTGGACCCTGGATGTCTGGACCCTGGATGTCTGGACCCTGGATGTGTCTGACTGGACCCTGGATGTCAGGACCCTGGATGTCTGGACCCTGGATGTCTGGACCCTGGATGTCTGGACCCTGGATGTCTGGACCCTGGATGACTGGACCCTGGATGACTGGACCCTGGATGACTGGACCCTGGATGTATCTGACTGGACCCTGGATGTATCTGACTGGACCCTGGATGTCTGGACCCTGGATGTATCTGACTGGACCCTGGATGTCTGGACCCTGGATGTCTGGACCCTGGATGTATCTGACTGGACCCTGGATGTATCTGACTGGACCCTGGATGTATATGACTGGACCCTGGATGTATCTGTCTGGACCCTGGATGACTGGACCCTGGATGACTGGACCCTGGATGACTGGACCCTGGATGACTGGACCATGGATGACTGGACCCTGGATGTCTGGACCCTGGATGTCTGGACCCTAGATGACTGGACCCTGGATGACTGGACCCTGGATGATTGGACCCTGGATGACTGGACCCTGGATGTATCTGACTGGACCCTGGATGACTGGACCCTGGATGTCTGGACCCTGGATGACTGGACCCTGGATGTATCTGACTGGACCCTGGATGTCTGGACCCTGGATGACTGGACCCTGGATGTCTGGACCCTGGATGTGTCTGACTGGACCCTGGATGTCTGGACCCTGGATGTCTGGACCCTGGATGACTGGACCCTGGATGACTGGACCCTGGATGACTGGACCCTGGATGTCTGGACCCTGGATGACTGGACCCTGGATGACTGGACCCTGGATGACTGGACCCTGGATGACTGGACCCTGGATGTATCTGACTGGACCCTGGATGTCTGGACCCTGGATGACTGGACCCTGGATGTATCTGACTGGACCCTGGATGACTGGACCCTGGATGTATCTGACTGGACCCTGGATGACTGGACCCTGGATGACTGGACCCTGGATGTATCTGACTGGACCCTGGATGACTGGACCCTGGATGTCTGGACCCTGGATGACTGGACCCTGGATGTATCTGACTGGACCCTGGATGACTGGACCCTGGATGTCTGGACCCTGGATGACTGGACCCTGGATGTCTGGACCCTGGATGTCTGGACCCTGGATGACTGGACCCTGGATGTCTGGACCCTGGATGTCTGGACCCTGGATGACTGGACCCTGGATGTCTGGACCCTGGATGTCTGGACCCTGGATGTCTGGACCCTGGATGACTGGACCCTGGATGTCTGGACCCTGGATGTCTGGACCCTGGATGACTGGACCCTGGATGTCTGGACCCTGGATGTATCTGACTGGACCCTGGATGACTGGACCCTGGATGTCTGGACCCTGGATGTATCTGACTGGACCCTGGATGTCTGGACCCTGGATGTCTGGAACCTGGATGTCAGGACCCTGGATGTCTGGACCCTGGATGTCTGGACCCTGGATGTCTGGACCCTGGATGTGGCTGACTGCACCCTGGATGTCTGGACTCTGGCTGACTGGACTCTGGCTGACTGGACCCTCTGGGAGGTCTCTGGGTCAGACTAGTGGAGGGGAGGAGGTCCCTGTGATGTCCCTAGGTCAGACTAGTGGAGAGGAGGAGGTCCCTGGGAGGTCCCTGGGCCAGACTGGTGAGGAGAGGAGGTCCCTGGGCCAGACTGGTGAGGGGAGGAGGTCCCTGGGCCAGGCTAGTGAGGGGAGGAGGTCCCTGGGCCAGGCTAGTGAGAGGAGGAGGTCCCTGGGCCAGGCTAGTGAGAGGAGGAGGTCCCTGGGCCAGACTAGTGAGAGGAGGAGGTCCCTGGGAGGTCCCTGGGCCAGGCTAGTGAGGGGAGGAGGTCCCTGGGCCAGACTAGTGAGAGGAGGAGGTGCCTGGGCCAGACTAGTGGAGGGGAGGAGGTCCCTTGGCCAGACTAGTGGAGGGGAGGAGATCCCTGGGCCAGACTAGTGGAGGGGAGGAGGTCCCTGGGCCAGACTAGTGGAGGGGAGGAGGTCCCTGGGCCAGACTGGTGAGGGGAGGAGGTCCCTGGGCCAGACTAGTGAGGGGAGGAGGTCCCTGGGCCAGAGTAGTGAGAGGAGGAGGTCCCTGGGCCAGACTAGTGGAGAGGAGGAGGTCCCTGGGCCAGGCTAGTGGAGGGGAGGAGGTCCCTGGGCCAGACTAGTGGAGGGGAGGAGGTCCCTGGGCCAGACTAGTGGAGAAGAGGAGGTCCCTGGGCCAGGCTAGTGGAGGGGAGGAGGTCCATGGGCCAGACTAGTGAGAGGAGGAGGTCCCTGGGCCAGGCTAGTGGAGAGGAGGAGGTCCCTGGGCCAGACTAGTGGAGGGGAGGAGGTCCCTGGGCCAGACTAGTGAGAGGAGGGGGTCCCTGGGCCAGACTAGTGAGAGGAGGAGGTCCCTGGGCCAGGCTAGTTGAGGGGAGGAGGTCCCTGGGCCAGACTAGTGGAGGGGAGGAGGTCCCTGGGCCAGACTAGTGGAGGGGAGGAGGTCCCTGGGCCAGACTAGTGGAGGGGAGGAGGTCCCTGGGCCAGACTAGTGAGAGGAGGAGGTCCCTGGGCCAGGCTAGTGGAGAGGAGGTCGTCCCTGGGCCAGACTAGTGGAGGGGAGGAGGTCCCTGGGCCAGACTAGTGAGAGGAGGAGGTCCCTGGGCCAGGCTAGTGGAGAGGAGGAGGTCCCTGGGCCAGGCTAGTGGAGGGGAGGAGGTCCCTGGGCCAGGCTAGTGGAGGGGAGGAGGTCCCTGGGCCAGACTAGTGAGAGGAGGAGGTCCCTGGGCCAGGCTAGTTGAGGGGAGGAGGTCCCTGGGCCAGACTAGTGGAGGGGAGGAGGTCCCTGGGCCAGACTAGTGGAGGGGAGGAGGTCCCTGGGCCAGACTAGTGGAGGGGAGGAGGTCCCTGGGCCAGACTAGTGAGAGGAGGAGGTCCCTGGGCCAGGCTAGTGGAGAGGAGGTCGTCCCTGGGCCAGACTAGTGGAGGGGAGGAGGTCCCTGGGCCAGACTAGTGGAGGGGAGGAGGTCCCTGGGCCAGGCTAGTGGAGAGGAGGAGGTCCCTGGGCCAGGCTAGTGGAGGGGAGGAGGTCCCTGGGCCAGGCTAGTGGAGGGGAGGAGGTCCCTGGGCCAGACTAGTGAGAGGAGGAGGTCCCTGGGCCAGACTATTGAGAGGAGGAGGTCCCTGGGCCAGGCTAGTTGAGAGGAGGAGGTCCCTGGGCCAGACTAGTGGAGGGGAGGAGGTCCCTGGGCCAGACTAGTGGAGGGGAGGAGGTCCCTGGGCCAGACTAGTGGAGGGGAGGAGGTCCCTGGGCCAGACTAGTGGAGGGGAGGAGGTCCCTGGGCCAGACTAGTGGAGGGGAGGACGTCCCTGGGCCAGACTAGTGGAGGGGAGGAGGTCCCTGGGCCAGACTAGTGGAGGGGAGGAGGTCCCTGGGCCAGACTAGTGAGAGGAGGAGGTCCCTGGGCCAGGCTAGTGGAGAGGAGGTCGTCCCTGGGCCAGACTAGTGGAGGGGAGGAGGTCCCTGGGCCAGACTAGTGGAGGGGAGGAGGTCCCTGGGCCAGGCTAGTGGAGAGGAGGAGGTCCCTGGGCCAGGCTAGTGGAGGGGAGGAGGTCCCTGGGCCAGGCTAGTGGAGGGGAGGAGGTCCCTGGGCCAGACTAGTGAGAGGAGGAGGTCCCTGGGCCAGACTATTGAGAGGAGGAGGTCCCTGGGCCAGGCTAGTTGAGAGGAGGAGGTCCCTGGGCCAGACTAGTGGAGGGGAGGAGGTCCCTGGGCCAGACTAGTGGAGGGGAGGAGGTCCCTGGGCCAGACTAGTGGAGGGGAGGAGGTCCCTGGGCCAGACTAGTGGAGGGGAGGAGGTCCCTGGGCCAGACTAGTGGAGGGGAGGACGTCCCTGGGCCAGACTAGTGGAGGGGAGGAGGTCCCTGGGCCAGGCTAGGGGAGGGGAGGAGGTCCCCGGGCCAGACTAGTGAGAGGAGGAGGTCCCTGGGCCAGGCTAGTGGAGGGGAGGAGGTCCCTGGGCCAGGCTAGTTGAGGGGAGGAGCTCCCTGGGCCAGGCTAGTGGAGGGGAGGAGGTCCCTGGGCCAGACTAGTGGAGAGGAGGAGGTCCCTAGGTCAGACTAGTGGAGAGGAGGAGGTCCCTGGGAGGTCCCTGGGCCAGACTGGTGAGGAGAGGAGGTCCCTGGGCCAGACTGGTGAGGGGAGGAGGTCCCTGGGCCAGGCTAGTGAGGGGAGGAGGTCCCTGGGCCAGGCTAGTGAGAGGAGGAGGTCCCTGGGCCAGGCTAGTGAGAGGAGGAGGTCCCTGGGCCAGACTAGTGAGAGGAGGAGGTCCCTGGGAGGTCCCTGGGCCAGGCTAGTGAGGGGAGGAGGTCCCTGGGCCAGACTAGTGAGAGGAGGAGGTGCCTGGGCCAGACTAGTGGAGGGGAGGAGATCCCTGGGCCAGACTAGTGGAGGGGAGGAGGTCCCTGGGCCAGACTAGTGGAGGGGAGGAGGTCCCTGGGCCAGACTGGTGAGGGGAGGAGGTCCCTGGGCCAGACTAGTGAGGGGAGGAGGTCCCTGGGCCAGACTAGTGAGAGGAGG
The DNA here is from genome assembly GCF_029448725.1 of Salvelinus fontinalis. NCBI lineage: Eukaryota > Metazoa > Chordata > Actinopteri > Salmoniformes > Salmonidae > Salvelinus > Salvelinus fontinalis. The sequence goes on along the minus strand of NC_074666.1, from coordinate 16,310,581 downwards.
AGGTCCCTGGGCCAGACTAGTGGAGAGGAGGAGGTCCCTGGGCCAGGCTAGTGGAGGGGAGGAGGTCCCTGGGCCAGACTAGTGGAGGGGAGGAGGTCCCTGGGCCAGACTAGTGGAGAAGAGGAGGTCCCTGGGCCAGGCTAGTGGAGGGGAGGAGGTCCATGGGCCAGACTAGTGAGAGGAGGAGGTCCCTGGGCCAGGCTAGTGGAGAGGAGGAGGTCCCTGGGCCAGACTAGTGGAGGGGAGGAGGTCCCTGGGCCAGACTAGTGAGAGGAGGGGGTTCCTGGGCCAGACTAGTGAGAGGAGGAGGTCCCTGGGCCAGGCTAGTTGAGGGGAGGAGGTCCCTGGGCCAGACTAGTGGAGGGGAGGAGGTCCCTGGGCCAGACTAGTGGAGGGGAGGAGGTCCCTGGGCCAGACTAGTGGAGGGGAGGAGGTCCCTGGGCCAGACTAGTGAGAGGAGGAGGTCCCTGGGCCAGGCTAGTGGAGAGGAGGAGGTCCCTGGGCCAGACTAGTGGAGGGGAGGAGGTCCCTGGGCCAGACTAGTGAGAGGAGGAGGTCCCTGGGCCAGGCTAGTGGAGAGGAGGAGGTCCCTGGGCCAGGCTAGTGGAGGGGAGGAGGTCCCTGGGCCAGGCTAGTGGAGGGGAGGAGGTCCCTGGGCCAGACTAGTGAGAGGAGGAGGTCCCTGGGCCAGACTAATGAGAGGAGGAGGTCCCTGGGCCAGGCTAGTTGAGAGGAGGAGGTCCCTGGGCCAGACTAGTGGAGGGGAGGAGGTCCCTGGGCCAGACTAGTGGAGGGGAGGAGGTCCCTGGGCCAGACTAGTGGAGGGGAGGAGGTCCCTGGGCCAGACTAGTGGAGGGGAGGAGGTCCCTGGGCCAGACTAGTGGAGGGGAGGACGTCCCTGGGCCAGACTAGTGGAGGGGAGGAGGTCCCTGGGCCAGGCTAGGGGAGGGGAGGAGGTCCCCGGGCCAGACTAGTGAGAGGAGGAGGTCCCTGGGCCAGGCTAGTGGAGGGGAGGAGGTCCCTGGGCCAGGCTAGTTGAGGGGAGGAGCTCCCTGGGCCAGGCTAGTGGGGAGGAGGTCCCTGGGCCAGACTAGTGGAGAGGAGGAGGTCCCTGGGCCAGGCTAGTGGAGGAGAGGAGGTCCCTGGGCCAGACTAGTGAGAGGAGGAGGTCCCTGGGCCAGGCTAGTGGAGAGGAGGAGGTCCCTGGGCCAGGATAGTGGAGGGGAGGAGGTCCCTGGGCCAGGCTAGTGGAGGGGAGGAGGTCCCTGGGCCAGACTAGTGAGAGGAGGAGGTCCCTGGGCCAGACTAGTGAGAGGAGGAGGTCCCTGGGCCAGGCTAGTTGAGGGGAGGAGGTCCCTGGGCCAGACTAGTGGAGGGGAGGAGGTCCCTGGGCCAGACTAGTGGAGGGGAGGAGGTCCCTGGGCCAGACTATTGGAGGGGAGGAGGTCCCTGGGCCAGACTAGTGGAGGGGAGGAGGTCCCTGGGCCAGACTAGTGGAGGGGAGGAGGTCCCTGGGCCAGACTATTGGAGGGGAGGTTGTCCCTGGGCCAGACTAGTGGATGGGAGGAGGTCCCTGGGCCAGACTAGTGGAGGGGAGGAGGTCCCTGGGCCAGGCTAGTGGAGGGGAGGAGGTCCCCGGGCCAGACTAGTGAGAGGAGGAGGTCCCTGGGCCAGTCTAGTGGAGGGGAGGAGGTCCCTGGGCCAGGCTAGTGGAGGGGAGGAGCTCCCTGGGCCAGGCTAGTGAGAGGAGGAGATCCCTGGGCCAGGCTAGTGGAGCGGAGGAGGTCCCTGGGCCAGACTAGTGAGAGAAGGAGGTCCCTGGGCCAGACTAGTGAGAGGAGGAGGTCCCTGGGCCAGGCTAGTGAGAGGAGGAGGTCCCTGGGCCAGGCTAGTTGAGGGGAGGAGGTCCCTGGGCCAGGCTAGTTGAGGGGAGGAGGTCCCTGGGCCAGACTAGTGAGAGGAGGAGGTCCCTGGGCCAGACTAGTTGAGGGGAGGAGGTCCCTGGGCCAGGCTAGTGAGAGGAGGAGGTCCCTGGGCCAGACTAGTTGAGGGGAGGAGGTCCCTGGGCCAGGCTAGTTGAGGGGAGGAGGTCCCTGGGCCAGACTAGTGAGAGGAGGAGGTCCCTGGGCCAGACTAGTGGAGAGGAGGAGGTCCCTGGGCCAGACTGGTGGAGAGGAGGAGGTCCCTGGGCCAGGCTAGTGGAGGGGAGGAGGTCCCCAGACTGGTGAGGGGAGGAGGTCCCTGGGCCAGACTAGTGAGAGGAGGAGGTCCCTTTGCCAGGCTAGTGAGAGGAGGAGGTCCCTGGGCCAGACTAGTTGAGGGGAGGAGGTCCCTGGGCCAGGCTAGTTGAGGGGAGGAGGTCCCTGGGCCAGACTAGTGAGAGGAGGAGGTCCCTGGGCCAGACTAGTGGAGGGGAGGAGGTCCCTGGGCCAGGCTAGTTGAGGGGAGGAGGTCCCTGGGCCAGACTAGTGAGAGGAGGAGGTCCCTGGGCCAGACTAGTGGAGAGGAGGAGGTCCCTGGGCCAGACTGGTGGAGAGGAGGAGGTCCCTGGGCCAGGCTAGTGGAGGGGAGGAGGTCCCCAGACTGGTGAGGGGAGGAGGTCCCTGGACCAGACTAGTGAGGGGAGGAGGTCCCTGAGTCAGTCAATTGGTCAACAGTAGGGGTGGGAACTATGGACTGGATTCTTCAATGAATTGTTTGGTTTCATTCAACGAAAGTCGACTAGTTTTTATGCACATTTTTCACTTGAGAAATATTGTACAAAACATTTTAAGATGTAAAAAGATGTCAAATTGCAGGCCTTAACAGCAAAGTTCTGCTACTGTAGGACCAAACAGAACCTAGTATACAGACACCTTAACAGCAGAGTTCTGCTACGGTAGGACCGAACAGAACCTAGTATACAGACGCCTTAACAGCAGAGTTCTGCTAGGACCGAACAGAACCTAGTATACAGACGCCTTAACAGCAGAGTTCTGCTAGGACCAAACAGAACCTAGTATACAGACGCCTTAACAGCAGAGTTCTGCTAGGACCAAACAGAACCTAGTATACAGACACCTTAACAGCAGAGTTCTGCTTGGACCAAACAGAACCTAGTATACAGACACCTTAACAGTAGAGTTCTGCTTGGACCAAACAGAACTTAGTATGCAGACACCTTAACAGCAGAGTTCTGCTACTGTAGGACCAAACAGAACCTAGTATACAGACACCTTAACAGCAGAGTTCTGCTTGGACCGAACAGAACCTAGTATACAGACACCTTAACAGCAGAGTTCTGCTACTGTAGGACCGAACAGAACCTAGTATACAGACACCTTAACAGCAGAGTTCTGCTACTGTAGGACCAAACAGAACCTAGTATACAGACGCCTTAACAGCAGAGTTCTGCTACTGTAGGACCAAACAGAACCTAGTATACAGACGCCTTAACAGCAGAGTTCTGCTAGGACCAAACAGAACCTAGTATACAGACGCCTTAACAGCAGAGTTCTGCTAGGACCAAACAGAACCTAGTATACAGACACCTTAACAGCAGAGTTCTGCTTGGACCAAACAGAACCTAGTATACAGACACCTTAACAGCAGAGTTCTGCTACTGTAGGACCGAACAGAACCTAGTATACAGACGCCTTAACAGCAGAGTTCTGCTAGGACCAAACAGAACCTAGTATACAGACACCTTAACAGCAGAGTTCTGCTTGGACCGAACAGAACCTAGTATACAGACACCTAAACAGCAGAGTTCTGCTTGGACCAAACAGAACCTAGTATACAGACACCTTAACAGCAGAGTTCTGCTTGGACCGAACAGAACCTAGTATACAGACACCTTAACAGCAGAGTTCTGCTACTGTAGGACCGAACAGAACCTAGTATACAGACGCCTTAACAGCAGAGTTCTGCTTGGACCAAACAGAACCTAGTATGCAGACACCTTAACAGTGAAATGATTGCTTACGGGCCCTTCCCAACAAAGCAGAGAGAAAAACAAAACATTTATAGCAAGATATTAACACGAGGAATAAATCCACAATGAGTAAAGATAACTATATACAAGGGGTACCAGTACCGAGTCGATGCACGGAGATACGAGGAAATTGAGTTCGATATGTTCATACAGAGCCTTTACAAAGTCTTCATACCCCTTGACTTATTCCACATGTTGTTGTGTCATAACCTGCGGGCGCCTGTAGAGGTATGGTCCCAGGTCAATCCAACCAGGGGGAAGGAAAGGGGACGAGGACCAGCAGAGGTAGAGGATCCAACCAGGGGGAAGGAAAGGGGACGAGGACCAGCAGAGGTAGAGGATCCAACCAGGGGGAAGGAAAGGGGACGAGGACCAGCAGAGGTAGAGGATCCAACCAGGGGGAAGGAAAGGGGACGAGGACCAGCAGGGGTAGAGGATCCAACCAGGGGGAAGGAAAGGGGACGAGGACCAGCAGGGGTAGAGGATCCAACCAGGGGGAAGGAAAGGGGACGAGGACCAGCAGGGGTAGAGGATCCAACCAGGGGGAAGGAAAGGGGACGAGGACCAGCAGAGGTAGAGGACTGCTTTCAGCTCAGCTCGCTCCTTAACCATGAATAATGGAAGGAGTTGAAGCTGCTGCTCATTGTGTGTGTGTGTGTGTGTGTGTGTGTGTGTGTGTGTGTGTGTGTGTGTGTGTGTGTGTGTGTGTGTGTGTGTGTGTGTGTGTGTGTGTGTGTGTGTGTGTGTGTGTGTGTGTGTGTGTGTGTGTGTGTGTGTGTGTGTGTGTGTGTGTGTGTGTGTGTGCGTGCGTGTGTGTCCAGCACCTTTCATGCCCCATCAGGCACCACAAACAGTCAGACCAGTCCAGGCAGAGAGAGGCTGAGCAGAGGGGCCCGAGAGGAACTTTAAATGGCCTACTGTAAGTCCGGCCTGCTCGAGGCTATACTGCAGGAGGGAAGTCCAATCCTCAGACACAGGCTCTGGTTATTCACCTTAGCGGGTCCTGGTTCAAATGGCTGGTAAGGGGCCACTGATGCAGCCAGGCCCACTGGATGATCTCCCTCCAGGGCAGGAAGGGGCTGCAGGATGTAGGATGTAGGTCCCCAAAGGCCCCCTGACACACACATACACACTCCGTCTTTCTCTCTCTCTCTCTCTCTCACTCACACACGCTACAAGGACAGACTGGGATGTAGTCACACCCACACATGCTAGCAGCACTTACATCATCAGCACCCATTAAGAGAAACCAGGGAGCCCATACACTCTCCTCTCACACACGCACGCACGCACGCACACACACACACACACACACACACACACACACACACACACACACACACACACACACACACACACACACACACACACACACACACACACACACACACACACACACACACACACACAATCTCTACTCCCTACCCTGCTAGATGAGAGTATATATATATATATATCAAAAGTTTGGGGTCACTTAGAAATGTCCTTGTTTTATAAAGAAAAGCACATTTTTTTGTCCATTAAAATAACATCAAATTGATCAGTAATACAGTGTAGACATTGTTAATGTTGTAAATGACTATTGTAGCTGGAAACGGCTGATTTTTAATGGAATATCTACATAGGCGTACAGAGGCCCATTATCAGCAACCATCACTTCTGTGTTCAATGGCACAATGTGTTAGCTAATCCAAGTTAATCATTTTAAAAGGCTAATTGATAATTAGAAAACCCTTTTGGAAGTTTCATGAAATAGTACCCACAAAACACTAGTCTCAACGTCAACAGTGAAGAGGCGACTCCAGGTTGCTGGCCTTCTAGGCAGAGTTCCTCTGTCCAGTGTCTGTATTCTTTTGCCCATCATAATATTCTCTTTTTTATTGGCCAGTCTGAGATATGGCTCTATTTAACAACAAACAAAAAATTATATATATATATATATATAGTATATACACTGCTCAAAGAAATAAAGGGAACACTTAAACAACACAATGTAACTCCAAGTCAATCACACTTCTGTGAAATCAAACTGTCCAATTAGGAAGCAACACTGATTGACAATACATTTCACATGCTGTTGTGCAAATGGAATAGACAAAAGGTGGAAATTATAGGCAATTAGCAAGACACCCCCAAAAAAGGAGTGATTCTGCAGGTGGTGACCACAGACCACTTTTCAGTTCCTATGCTTCCTGACTGATGTTTTGGTCACTTTTGAATGCTGGTGGTGCTCTCACTCTAGTGGTAGCATGAGACAGAGTCTACAACCCACACAAGTGGCTCAGGTAGTGCAGTTCATCCAGGATGGCACATCAATGCGAGCTGTGGCAAAAAGGTTTGCTGTGTCTGTCAGCGTAGTGTCCAGAGCATGGAGGCGCTACCAGGAGACAGGCCAGTACATCAGGAGACGTGGAGGAGGCCGTAGGAGGGCAGCAACCCAGCAGCAGGACCGCTACCTCCGCCTTTGTGCAAGGAGGTACACTGCCAGCGCCCTGCAAAATGACCTCCAGCAGGCCACAAATGTGCATGTGTCAGCATATGGTCTCACAAGGGGTCTGAGGATCTCATCTCGGTACCTAATGGCAGTCAGGCTACCTCTGGCGAGCACATGGAGGGCTGTGCGGCCCCACAAAGAAATGCCACCCCACACCATGACTGACCCATCGCCAAACCGGTCATGCTGGAGGATATTGCAGGCAGCAGAACGTTCTCCACGGCGTCTCCAGACTCTGTCACGTCTGTCACCTGTGCTCATGTGCTCAGTGTGACACGACAGGGACAGGGACAGAGACATGACAGGGACAGGAACACGACAGGGACAGAGACATGACAGGGTCAGGGACACGACAGAGACAGCTACAGAGACACGACAGGGACAGAGACACGACAGGGACAGCGACACGACAGGGACAGAGACAGAGACACGACAGGGACAGGGACAGAGACAGGACAGGGACAGAGACACGACAGGGACAGCGACACGACAGGGACAGAGACAGAGACACGACAGAGACAGAGACACGACAGGGACAGCGACAGGGACAGAGACAGAGACACGACAGGGACAGGGACAGGGACACGACAGGGACAGAGACACGACAGGGACAGAGACACGACAGGAACACGACAGGGACAGAGACATGACAGGGACAGAGACAGAGACACGACAGGAACACGACAGGGACAGAGACAGAGACAGGACAGGGACAGAGACACGACAGGGACAGAGACAGAGACATGACAGGGACAGAGACACGACAGGGACAGGGACAGAGACACGACAGGAACACGACAGGTACAGAGACAGGAAAGGGACAGAGACAGAGACACGACAGGGACACGACAGGAACAGAGACAGGACAGGGACAGGGACAGAGACACGACAGGAACACGACAGGAACAGAGACAGGACAGGGACAGAGACAGAGACACGACAGGGACACGACAGGAACAGAGACAGAGACAGAGACACGACAGGGACAGAGACACGACAGGGACAGGCCAGGAAACCTACAGTCCTCTCAGCTCTACAAAACAAGAAAATGTCAGTGTGTGTGGAATCTCTGTACCTGAGAACATACTGCCAATAACCTCTATAAGATCACCTTGACCTTGGTAAACCACCATGGTGTACACACACACACACACACACACACACACACACACACACACACACACACACACACACACACACACACACACACACACACACGAGAGAGTATCTTACACATCACTGAACAGGACAATGCCTGAGGCTCTCTGAGCCCTGCATACTGTGCTACCTTGAACTCCTACAGTACAAACACACACGCACACACACACACACACACGCACACGCACACACACACACACACACACACAGGAGGAATGGAGTGAATGGAATGGTACACTACATTATCAAAAGTATGTGGACATAGTATGTGGAGTTGGTCCCCCTTTGCAGCTGTAACAGCCTCTACTCTTCTGGAAGGCTTTCCACTAGATGTTGGAACATTGCTGCGGGGACTTGCTTCCATTCAGCCACAAGAACATTAGTGAGGTCGGGCACGGATGTTGGGGCGATTAGGCCTGGTTCGCAGTCGGCGTTCCAATTCATCCTAAAGGTCAGGGCTCTGTGCAGGCCAGTCAAGTTCTTCCACACCGATGTCGACAAACCATTTCTGTATGGACCTCGCTTCGTGCACGGAGGGCATTGTTCTGCAGAAACAGCAAAGGGCCTTCGCCAAAATGTTGCCACAAAGCCAGGTCCATACAGAAACAGTTTGATACCATTCCATTTATTCTGTTCCGGGCCATTACAATAAGCCTGCCCTCCCGAATTAAGGTGGCACCAGTCGCCTCTGATGTACACGTACACACACCCACACCCAGAGACCAGACAGGGATATTTTCATTTATAATTTGACAGATCACCGAAAAGTTTATTGCTTCGACAGATTCTTCTGAGGTCCCCGCTGATCAGCCCACTGTAGACATAAAACCTCTCTGAAGCAATCACATACACACACACAACACAACAGGGCCTGCAATTAAAGAGTCACCTCTAACAGGTGTCTTCTGGAACGCTGACCCCTCTATACTTGGTGAGGAGAACAGGGGGTTTATGATATACTATAGTTTACAGTAGCAGTACTGTTAAAGTAACGAGTAAGAAGGAGAGGATACATTTCACTACATGAAGAAGAAGAATTACAAATCTCTATCATTTATCCTCTGTATAGTTGGAGGATCATTTTGAATGGCCCGCGTGTGTGTGTGTGTGTGTGTGTGTGTGTGTGTGTGTGTGTGTGTGTGTGTGTGTGTGTGTGTGTGTGTGTGTGTGTGTGTGTGTGTGTGTGTGTGTGTGTGTGTGTGTGTGTGTGTGTGTGTGTGTGTGTGTGTGTGTGTGTGTGTGTGTGTGTGTGTGTCTGTGTCTGTGTCTGTGTCTGTGTCTGTGTGTGTGTGTGTGTGTGTGAGTTCGCTCCCCCCTGCGAATGGATGGTGGACAGAGGTGAGCTGGCTACTGTCTCTCTCACACACACACACACACACACAGAGAGAGAGAGGAGGTCCTCCATCCCAGTACGTCCTTGTTAGCCTGCAGGATAATTCCTGCCCTCAGGCTTGTCTAAGGCAATTAATCCCTGCCAGTTACTCATCATAGCATGGACCTGTGTGTGTGTGTGTGTGTGTGTGTGTGTGTGTGTGTGTGTGTGTGTGTGTGTGTGTGTGTGTGTGTGTGTGTGTGTGTGTGTGTGTGTGTGTGTGTGTGTGTGTGTGTGTGTGTGTGTGTGTGTGTGTGTGTGTGTGTGTGTGTGTGAACCACTACTGTTTACTAATGCTCAAACAACTCCATAGATCGGTTGGATGACGATGAGAGAGACAGCGTTATCATTTTAATCAGAGATGTTCTACATGGGCCGTCTTTCTCCTGTCCCGTCTCCCGTCTTTCTCCTGTCCCGTCTCCTGTCTTTCTCCTGGGCCGTCTTTCTCCTGGGCCGTCTTTCTCCTGTCCCGTCTCCCGTCTTTCTCCTGTCCCGTCTCCTGTCTTTCTCCTGGGCCGTCTTTCTCCTGGGCCGTCTTTCTCCTGTCCCGTCTCCCGTCTTTCTCCTGTCCCGTCTCCCGTCTTTCTCCTGGGCCGTCTTTCTCCTGTCCCGTCTTTCTCCTGTCCCGTCTCCCGTCTTTCTCCTGTCCCGTCTTTCTCCTGGGCCGTCTTTCTCCTGTCCCGTCTTTCTCCTGGGCCGTCTTTCTCCTGTCCCGTCTTTCTCCTGGGCCGTCTTTCTCCTGTCCCGTCTTTCTCCTGTCCCGTCTTTCTCCTGGGCCGTCTTTCTCCTGTCCCGTCTTTCTCCTGTCCCGTCTTTCTCCTGGGCCGTCTTTCTCCTGTCCCGTCTTTCTCCTGGGCCGTCTTTCTCCTGTCCCGTCTTTCTCCTGGGCCGTCTTTCTCCTGGGCCGTCTTTCTCCAGGGCCGTCTTTCTCCTGGGCCGTCTTTCTCCTGTCCCGTCTTTCTCCTGTCCCGTCTCCTGTCTTTCTCCTGGACCGTCTTTCTCCTGTCCCGTCTTTCTCCTGTCCCGTCTCCTGTCTTTCTCCTGGGCCGTCTTTCTCCTGTCCCGTCTTTCTCCTGTCCCGTCTCCTGTCTTTCTCCTGGGCCGTCTTTCTCCTGTCCCGTCTCATGTCTTTCTCCTGTCCCGTCTTTCTCCTGTCCCGTCTCCTGTCTTTCTCCTGGGCCGTCTTTCTCCTGTCCCGTCTTTCTCCTGTCCCGTCTCCTGTCTTTCTCCTGGGCCGTCTTTCTCCTGTCCCGTCTTTCTCCTGTCCCGTCTCCTGTCTTTCTCCTGGAATAGCATCTTAATCTCAGCTATCTAAAGACACGCGGTGTTAATCTCAGCTATCTAAAGACACACGGTGTTAATCTCAGCTATCTAAAGACACGCTGTGTTAATCTCAGCTATCTAAAGACACACGGTGTTAATCTCAGTTATCTAAAGACACGCTCTGTTAATCTCAGCTATCTAAAGACACGCGGTGTTAATCTCAGCTATGTAAAGACACGCTCTGTTAATCTCAGCTATCTCTGGGGAAAAACAACAGAATTAGAGAGATCATCATCGTTAAAGCCACAATCTGTCATTTGTTTATCAGCCAAAACAGTAGCGTCACTTTTTTGTAAATACTCTTAATTTTAAAAACCATTGAACCCCTATATTGCAGATTGTACCTTTAAAGGCTAATTCCTCTGGCACCGGGTAAAGAATCAGAGAAATCAACAAGGTGATGGAATTTAGTGTTCACGCAACCATTCAGAGAGCTATATGCTATACAGTAGCTATAAATACATACATATTTTTTAAACCTTTTATTTAACTAGGCCAGTCAGTTAAGAACAAATTCTTATTTATGACGGTGATGGCCTACAGCAAACCAGGACGGCCAGATGTGATTCAGCCTGGATTCGAACCAGGGACTGTAGTGACGCCTCTTGCACTGAGATGCAGTGCCTTAGACCGCTGCGCCACACGGAACCAGGCATACATTTAGACACACCTACTCATTCAAGGGTTTTTCTTTATTTTTAACTATTTTCTACATTGTAGAATAATAGTGAAGACATCAAAACTATGAAATAACACATATGGAATCACGTAGTAACCAAAAAGTTGTAAACAAATCCAAATATATGTTATATTTAGATTCTTCAAAGTAGCCAACCAGCACTCAGCATATGTGGGAACTCCTTCAAGAATGTTGGAAAAGCATTCCAGGTGAAACTGGTTGAGAGAATGACAAGAGTGTGCAAAGCTGTCATCAAGGCAATGGGTGGCTACTGTGAAAAATTTCAAATATATTTTGATTTGTTTAACACTATTTTGGTTACTATATGATTCCATATGTGTTATTTCATAATGTTGATGTCGTCACTATTATTATACATTGTAGAGAATAGTAAAATAAAGAAAAACCCTGCAATGACTAGGTGTGTCCAAACTTTTGACTGGTACTGTATATACATATATATATACACACACACTGAACAAAACTATAAACGCAACAGGCAACAATTTCAAAGATTTTATTGAGTTACAGTTCATATATAGAAATAAGTCAATTGAAATAAATACATTTGACCCTAATCTATGGATTTCACATGACTGGGAATACAGATGTGAATCTGATGGTCACAGATACCAAAACAAAAGGAAGGGGTGTGGATCAGAAAACCAGTCAGTATCTGGTGTGACCACCATTTGCTTCTTGCAGCGCGGCACATCTCCTTCACATAGAGTTGATCAGGCTGTTGATTGTGGCCTGTGGAATGTTGTCCCACTCCTCTTCAATGACTGTGCAAAGTTGCTGGATATTGGCAGGAGCCGGAACACGCTGTCGTAGACATCGATCCAGGGCATCCCAAACATGCTCAATGGGTGACTTGTTTGGTGAGTATGCAGGCCATGAAATAACTGAGACATTTTCAGCTTCCAGGAATTGTGTACAGATCCTTGCGACATGGGGCCGTGCATTATCATGGTGAAACATGAGATGATGGTGGCCGATGAATGGCACGACAATGGGCCTCAAGATCTCGTCACGGTATCTCTGTGCATTCAAATTGCCATCGATCAATCAATCAATCAATCAAGTTTATTTTATATAGCCCTTCGTACATCAGCTAATATCTCGAAGTGCTGTACAGAAACCCAGCCTAAAACCCCAAAGAGCAAGCAATGCAGGTGTAGAAGCACGGTGGCTAGGAAAAACTCCCTAGAAAGGCCAAAACCTAGGAAGAAACCTAAAGAGGAACCAGGCTATGAGGGGTGGCCAGTCCTCTTCTGGCTGTGCCGGGTGGAGATTATAACAGAACATGGCCAAGATGTTCAAAATGTTCATAAGTGACAAGCATGGTCAAATAATAATCAGGAATAAATGTCAGTTGGCTTTTCATAGCCGATCATTAAAAGTTGAAAAGAGCAGGTCTGGGACAGGTAGGGGTTCCATAACCGCAGGCAGAACAGTTGAAACTGGAATAGCAGCAAGGCCAATTGTCGATAAAAGACAATTGCGTTAATTGTCCGTAGCTTAAGTCTGCCCATACCATAACCTCACCATGAGGCACTCTGTTCAAAATGTTGACATCAGCAAACCGCTCGCACACACGACACCCATACAGGCTGTCTGCCATCTGTCCGGTACAGTTGAATAGTTTGTCCGTGAGAGAACACACTTATCCAGCGTGCTAGTGGCCATCGAAGAAGATGAAGTCGTTTACAACACCACACTGCAGATCAAGACCCTTCGGTGAGGACGACGAACACGCAGATGACCTTCCATGACGGTTTCATCATCTGTCTGGGTGGCTGGTCTCAGACCATGTCGGATGTGGAGGTCCTGGGCTGGCGTGATTACACACTGTCTGCGTATGTGGCGGCGATTGGATGTACTGCAAAAAATTCTTGAAAACGACATTGGTAGAGAAATTAACATTACATTCTCTGGCAACAGCTCTGGCGGACGTTCCTGCAGTCGGCATGCAAATTGCACGCTCCCTCAAAACCTGAGACAGCTGTGAAAATGTGTGACAAAACTGCACATTATAGAGCAGCCTTTTATTGTCCCCGGCACAAGGTGCACCTGTGTAATGATCATGCTGTTTAATCAGCTTCTTGATATGCCACACCTGTCAGGTAGTTTGATTGTCTTGGCAAAGGAGAAATGTTCACTAACAGGGATGTAAACTAAATTGAGCACAATATTTTTGAGAAAAAAAGCTTTTTGTGATATATGGAACATTTCTGAGATCTTTTATTTCAGCTCATGAAACATGGGACCAACACGTTACATGTTGCGTTTATATTTTTGTTCAGTATATATACAGTGCATTCGGAAAGTATTCAGACCCCTTCCATTTTTCCACTTCCATTTTTCCACATTAAATCCTCAATCTATGCACAATACCCCATAATAACAAAGCGAATACAGGTTTTCTGAGTAAAAATCCCCCAGAAATACCTTATTTACATAAGTATTCAGACTCTTTGTTATGAGACTCTAAATTGAGTTCAGGTGCATCCTGTTTCCATTGATCATCCATGAGATGTTTCTACAACTTGATTGGAGTCCACCTGTGGTAAATTCTACTGATTGGACATGATTTGGAAAGGCACACACCTGTCTATATAAGATCCCACAGTTGACAGTGCATGTCAGAGCAAAAACCAAAGCCACGAGGTCGAAAGAATTGTCCGTAGAGCTCCGAGACTGGATTGTGTCGAGGCACAGATCTGGGGAAGGGTACCAAAAAAACAATTTCTGCAGCATTGAAGAGTCCCCCAAGAACACAGTGGCCTCCATCATCCTTAAATGGAAAAAGTTTGGAACCACCAAGACTCTTCCTAGAGCTGGCCGCCCAGCCAAACTGAGAAATTGGGGGAGAAGGGCCTTGGTCAGGGATGTGACCAAGAACCCGATGGTCACTCTGACAGAGCTCCAGAGTTCCTCTGTGGAGATGGGAGAACCTTCCAGAAGGTCAACCATCTCTGCAGCCCTTCCACTAATCAGGCCTTTATGGCAGTGGCCAGACGGAAGCCACTCCTCAGTAAAAGGCACATGACAGCCCGCTTGGAGTTTGCCAAAAGGCACCTAAAGGACTCTCAGACCATGAGGAACAAGATTTTCTGGTCTGATGAAACCAAGATTGAACTCTATGGCCTAAATGCCAATCATCACATCTCTTCCCCCTTCCCTTCACCTCTTCCTCCTCCCCCTCTTCTCTCCCTCATCCCCTTCTTCTCTCTCCTCCTCCCCTTCTTCTCTCCCTCATCCCCTTCTTCTCTCTCCTCCTCCCCTTCTTCTCTCCCTCATCCCATGGGGCGGAAGGGTAGCCTAGTGGTTAGAGCGTTGGGCTAGTAACCGAAAGGTTGCAAGTTCAAATCCCCGAGCTGACAAGGTACAAATCTGTCGTTCTGCCCTGAACAAGGCAGTTAA